>NC_069390.1:78520401-78822808 GCF_027475565.1 Acinonyx jubatus
CCTATTTTTGGCAAACCATGTCCTACAAAGGTTCATTCATAAATTCATTTGAATTAAACTTTAGGTCAGATAAACCACAATAGTATCAGTCCACATATATAAAAAAATTCAAATTATAGTAAGTCATGATTTACCTTAAAAAAGGCCTGAGAATTGATGCAAAATGTTGCCTTGCTTTGTGTTAAGTGGAGGAGGTTACCTATGTTTTCATCTCCATCAATTTTATGACAAATTCAAAATATACACCTGGGGCAACTGGTGGCTCTGCTCTCAGTGCAGAGCCCACTTCAAATCCTCTGTCTTTCTCTCTGCCCCTCCGCTGCTCATGCTCTCTCTCTCTCATAAGTAATAAATAAATGCTTAATAAAAACATATATATGCACATAAAGTCTAGGCAAACACCTGGCCAAGCCTGTAGCCTACCGTTTCAGCTAGACTGTTGCTTCTAAGCCACCTGCCATGAAGAGTTTATCATAACTTGATAAGTAGGAAAATTTCTAATTTCCTGCAAAAACAAAACAAAACAAAAAACAAAACAAAACAAAACCTCAGGGAAATTGAGTAAATGTTCTACAGTCACAAATAATCCTCCAAATTTAGGTCTTCCACATAAAAATTCTGCAATATGGATCCATTAATAATAATTCTAATAAAAGTTTTAGTCGCTTTAGTAATATATTAAGCTGCTATTCATATTTAAAAAACCACAAGCACTAAATTATTTGCATTTGATAAATGCCATAATTTATAACAGAAAGTTTAATTAACTAAACATAGTAAACATGTCAGACAACGTATTTGATAATTTAATTATCCTGCAATTTATAATAGGCTAATTTATGAATTCTGGGTTCAACTTGGGCTAACAGAAGCTGTACCTCAGTTTTTAATATAACCCCCACCCCAGTAAAGTCTGTTTGTTTTTCCGAATGCTATAGTGGAATTAGTTTTATTTTCTTTTTCTAGAATGTGAAATTATAGCCCAGGTGTAAAATCAAACAAGACACATAAAACTAAAAATTAAATTGGGCTTAGTCTATTAAGGAAACTTGGGTACAGGTATGAAAAAAATGCCAATATTTCTGCCTGAATTGTTAGCTTTTAATATACTCCACAACACCTGGCAACAGTTTTTCCAGAGACACTAGATTGACAGGTTAATTATAGAAGATGTAAAACTATATGTACAGATAGCAAATCAAATGGGTATTCATTCACTTGGCACTCCACCAGAAAACAGCAGACAACTTTTATTTGAAACTATTTGAGGATACAAATCATATAATTCATGACATTGAAAATTCCCATACAAATGCATAGTGAGGCTGCCAGCAAGATTACTGATCCACATTTAAACATAAATTTATGGGGAGGAAAAAAAAACCCACCTCAATTCACTTCAAAATAAATGAATTCTCGTATTAGAATGTGCTGTACTATACTACGCTGTGTAATATCCTTCAAGTTGAATGAGATCACCTTCAAGTTTTACCATTACCACACTGATGTCTTGACATAAGTTGAAAGTTATATTATATCCTTTGTCATTTTACACCAAAGAGATGCATTCACTGGAAAGAAATTTCTTGATTCACTGTATTTGGATGAATGAAAATATTTTTTTAATTCACCTTTATACAAAGGAATTCACCTTGCTTTGAAGCTAGTATGACCTTCTGAAAATAGACATAAGGGATTCTTCTTTGAATAAAATTTATCTTGAAATGATAAAACCTCAAGAATACAATTATTTCAATATAGGGTTCTCATTTCCATGAATGCCACTCCCAGCTGCATTGATTATTGGTCTGGCTAGGCATGGCCTTAATATTTCATATTATTGTGGCCATGAATGAGTTTTAAAGAAGTACAAGACATATTTTACAAGAATTGTTCTGCTCATCTTAGCCCAAATCATTTCTCCCCAGTGTTGTACCATATGTTCTGTGCAGACCACCTATTTGGCTATTGCTGATAGCCCTTAAAATGGCCTCATTTCAGTGGTGAAATGATCCCCATATGAAAGGAGCTAGCAGGGAACTTTGGAAACTCACAGGATTAATGGATCTATATCACCCTAAGGTTCTTTTATTAGAATGAGATTGTTTTCATGTCTTTGGCAAATCCACAAACAGGATAAATTAATGCATTTTAATATGGGATCCTCAGCAGAAATGTGGTTTGACTATACTTTTTCATTTACTGTATTGCTTAATTCTGGAAAATAGAATCTGGATTTTCACTGGAGAACAACAACAACAACTTCTCAGTTTTTCTGTTTGCCTAGCCTCCAAAGCTGTCAATGATTAATATTTGTTGAGGACTGATTATATCCCAGGACATTTTCTAAGAATATTACATCTATATATTCATATTTTCTTCTTGACATCTCTATGTGATAAGTCATTTTATTATAATTATTTAGATTAGGAAACCAAGGTTCAGCTAAACTGAATATTTATTCAAGCAAATATTTGAGTGCCTACCAAATGTGGACTTATGGAAGTTAATGAAGACTATCCCTTATGGTTGTTCATTTGTAGGGATGCTTTCCAATGCCCTGAAAGGATCCCTAGGATTATGATCATATGGTTGTACCTCATTTAGTATTTGTAATGTTGTATGATTTTTCCTAAAAGCATTCCCCGTTTCTGAAAATTGTATATGAGTTGCCGGTCACTGTCCTAGACACATGAGATACTTCAGTAAACAAAAAAGTTCTTACATTCTGGAATGGTCAATGGATAACAACCAGTAATCACAACAAATAAGAAAATTATATAGTATGATAGGTGATAAATACTAAGAAGAGTAAAACTGAAGAAGAGTCAGGAGTTGAAGAGTGAACTGTGGAGTAGGGAGGGTGCATGGTGGCAATTTTAAATAAAATTTTCAGATGGACCTATTTAAACAGATGGCCATTAAACAAAGACTAGAAGGAAGTCAGTGGAAGCACTTTTCAGACAAAAGGGACATTCAGTGCAAAGGCTCTAATACTTCTTTCAAGTTCATTAGCAATGATAGTTGTAATACACACTGGTTTCAGACAAATTGATTGAAAAGTAAATTAGTAAATGTTTTTAGAAAATCTACAAACCTAGAGAAAATCAAGTGGCATAAAATATAAGCCCTGCTCTTAAATAATCTTATTGAGATGATGTAACATACACATATAGATGCACGACTATAGAAATGATGTAGCCTCATTGTCCAATAATTCCTGACACTAGATCTTAAAGGTGATATTCAGAATGTTGCAGAAATCTTTTTGAAAGAGCTTAGCTAGAAATGGGCTTTGAAGGATCAATATGATCTGGATAAATGAAAAGGACTTTTTAGACAATATGAGGTAGTAAATCATCAGATTTATATCCCAGTGCCCAGGATGTCCCCTTTTGTCCAAAGAGGGGTTTTTCTTGGTTATACTTTTAAGTTTTTTGTAGATATTAAAAATAGTTTCTCTCCTAGGTACAAGGGAATGACTTATGCAAAAAAGATATTTTGAATATCACTTTACCATGTCCTCAATCTTGAAAATTTAGAGTAGATTCAAAATTTGGCACAAAACATGATTATGGTTTAGTCTAATTTACATTAAATGGGAAAGAAAATGACTGCTGGATCCAATGAACTCTTTTCATTCCTTCTGGGCAACAGCACACTGAAGGAGTGTGTGTGTGTGTGTGTGTGTGTGTTTGTGTGTGTGTGTGTGTGTGTGTGTGTGTGTTTGTCTTACGCTGATTCTCTTCACACTGTGTGCCCTGGCCTTTTGAATTCAGTAATAATACACACAGGACATAAACCATTACAAATAGATTTCTGCCATGCAGTCTATATGATAAGTTTTTCCTGATTAATAACAGAATGATAATAAAGCTAACAGCACAATATCTTATTTATTCAAAATATAATTATTAATTTAATACTTATAATTAAAACTATGTATTATTAAAACTATATTATAAATGTATCAATGAGTGAAACAAGTTTTGTTTATGTGCTTATAAAACGACACAGGCGCTTCCATCTTGGAGTGAGCACCAATGATTTGTTCATCTTATTGCTATCCATAATATTCTATAGTCCAAGTGTTTTCAATCATAGGTGATTTAATTTGCCATCACTGGGGCGTATTTATACGTATACTGGGGGTGAGAGTTCCAGTTCAAAATGGCCATATAAGAAGATCCTCAGCTCACCTTCTCTCACAGAAACATCAAATCTATAGCTATATATGGAAATATATAGTTATATATGGAAAGGAAATAATTTCCTTTGGGAAAAAGAAACCTCAAACTGGCAGAATGACCTCTTCATATAGGGGAAATGAGATGAAAGTCACATCAAAGTATGTAGGAAAGGCTGAGACACAAGCCTATCATAGATCACATCCCTGGTATGGCAATCCGTTATCAGGAGGCAATTCAAAACGCAGAACTTCTCCCTACAGAGCAAAGGGCTTTTAGCACACACTGGGCACCCCACATTTTAAGACCAACACCTGAAAGATGAGCCCCCAAAACTTCTGGTTTTAAAGACCAAAGGGGCTCACAGAGGGCATCTCAGGGAACAGAGGCTGTGAACACCATCTTTGCACTCTCCCTCTGCTTCACACCAGTTTGTCAGTGTCTTACAGAAAAGCTTACACCCTTCTCTGTTGTCCACGTTTTTGCAGCTCCTGCCAGAGGACACTTCTATATTGCTTGATTCTGGTGAAGCCATGAGGCTTATGTTCATGGGCCCCACAAGAATGAAACCAATGGAGAAAAAGTTGTGGGTTTTTGCTTTGTTTTGTTTTGGTTTTGTTTGTTTGTTTTGTTTTGGTTGGCTTTGTTTTAAAGATTTGTATAAATACTACTCCCAGGACACAGCAAAAAGCAATAGACCTAGGGCCTCAATCATTCTGTGGAAGAGACCTCTTAGGTTATCATTAAACTACAGCCTGAGGGGCAGGTTTCTAATAAAAAAATATCTAAGAGCTGAGGGCAGGCACCATTTTTGTATTCTCCATCTGTCACATTCCAGAGTGCCAGCATCTCCCAGAAGGGAGCTCTTAAATGTGTCTGGTACCCCACTTGCTCTATCTGGTGTTCTGGTATTTACAACTGCTACCCAGGAAATACCCCTTGATAACTGGGTCTGGTGGCCAGGAGGATTTGCATTCTAGGGTCCCATGAGACTAACAGTAGGAGATGGTCCTTGGCAGGCTCCCAGCCCTAGGCACTTCACAGACAGCAGACTGAAATAGATCTTTAGCCTGCCTGTGAGAGACAGCTACTTGCTAGTCCTGGAGCTTTAGTCTCAGGGGCAGGCTTCAGTTGTGGCACCTATATAAAGGCTACAAAAGTGCTGTCATGGAACATAGTCCAGGGAATGCCATCTTTGTGCTCTCTTTCTACTTCACTATAGCTCACTAGCCTCTCTAAGAAAGAAAGGAGTTTGTATACTCATCTGGAGCTGTGATTTTTGCCACTGTTCCTCAGAGAACACCTTCAGACTGCTTGGATCAGGTGGGTGGGCAGCTGTGCTTATACTTGTGGGCCCAAAGGTCTGTACATGTTTCCATTCTTTAAATGGAATATGGCTTTGAATCAGCTTGATTTTGGTGATGAGAATCTTCCCCTTTGGGACAACGATGGCCTTGGCACATCCTCAATTACAGTTACTTCTTGAATAACATGGGGTTTAGGGGAATGGGCCCCCACTGTAAACATTCGTGTATAGTTTTGACTCCCCAAAACGTAACTACTAATATTAAGAACCACAAGAGATCACTTTTTACTGTGATATAAAATTTACTGGAAAGACAAACTTTACATGGGGATGATTGGCATCACATGGTGTTTTTAAGTGACTACTTGCAACACTTGAGCTCATCAAAATAGCAATACGAGGTAGCTACGAAATTATTACAGTAGAACAGAATGCACTACAGGTAATTTTAAGCAGTTATGATCGAATACTGCATCTCTACATTTATTTTCATTTCTCTCAAATGGGAATGGTACCAAGTATGGTCTATAAGTGTTTGTGCATATAATAGCAGTAGACAAATAATGCTTGATCTCACTTATGTGTGGAATCTGAAAAACAAAACAAAAACAGCTCATGTACGTATGGTAATGTATGTTAACTAGACCTATTGTGGTGATCATTTCAAAATATATATAAATATTGAATCTTAATGTTGTATACCTGAAACTAATAAATGATGTATGTCAATTATAACTCAAAAGAAATATATATGAGATAATTTAGTTTTCTCAGCTGAGGTAAAAAGGTCCCACTATAGTTTCTACAGCCAAAAATGATGCCTAAAATCTGACAATGGACTATTGTCTCTTCACAAAGAAATATTTTGACCAATAACTGTCAATACTACTGAGGGTGAAAAAACACAGTACTTCCTTTCAACCTTGAATAAGGCTGACTTGTGCAACCAATATATCATGAAAATGATGGTGCATAATTCCTAAGCCCAAGTCATAGAAAATAATATGTCTTCTTCTGCCTTGCTCTGTCTTGTATTGTCTGCTCTGGGGAAAGCTTGTTGCTGTGTTGTGAAGACACTCATGTAGCCATATAGACAAGTCCACATGATGACGAACTAAGGTCTTTTGAAGGATATGTGAGTGACCCACCTTGGATGCAGATCCCCCAGTTCCATTGAAACCTTCAGATGACTACATCTATAGGCATCATGGCCAAACCTACTGAGATTCTTTGAGCTAGAAGTACTCAACTATGCTACTTCTGAATATCAGAATTACAGAAACTGTGAGACAGTAAATGTTGGTTGCTTTTAGCCATCAAGGCTTGGAATAAATTTGGGGGAGAAATAAGATTTTAAAACCACATAAATTAAGTTTTATATAAGTATTATGATTCTTAGAGCCAAAGAAAATTGCGTAACCACTATACAATCAATTAGGTTTTAGCCTCCCCTCCCTTTTGGATATAAGAAGAAATATGTTTGCTTTACCCCATAAGCCACTCAGAGCTAATCAGTTCTTTACATCCTTTCTAACCAAAGTGTGTCCCACAATGCATAACTTTGGCATTACCAGGGATCTTGTTGGCAATACAGAATCTCAGACAACATTTCAGAAGTACTAAATCAGAATCAATATTTAATAATACCTCACTTAAAAAGGGTCTTTTAGGGACTCCTGGGTGACTCAGTCGGTTAAGCCTCTGACTTTAGCTCAGATCATGATCTCACCACTCATGAGTTCAAGACCCACTTTGGGCTTTGTGCTGAGTCTTTTAAAAGACTCTTTAAATTTTGAGCACTGTCTTAAAAAGAGGAATGAAGTAAGAAACCCAACAAGGCTGTAGCATTAATTAACAGTTTTTGTATAATGAAATAGAAAATTAGCACAAATGCATAAAGTGGTATCTTATATTGATAACTTAGTTTTATTCATTGTTAGGACCTTTTGTACACTTTTTAAAATTATGGGGATTTAGATAATTGAATCAAAATTCATCTATAACAGCTTTGAGGCACCTTTTCTTTTTGTGGCTGAATATTTTCTTTTCTTTTTTACTGTTTACTTATTTATTTTGAGAGAGAGAGCAAGAGTAAGAGGGGCAGAGGGAGAATCCCAAACAGGCTGCATGATGCTAGCCTAGAGCCCAACATGGGGCTTGATCCCATGAACTGAGATCATGACCTGAAATGAAATCAAGAGTCAGATGCTTAACTGAGTGAGCCACACAGATGCCCCTATGGCTGAATATTTTCTAAGTAAGGTTAAATATGTTTATTGGTTGTATCTTCACAAAAGAAACTCAGAGCTCTGGTGCATATATTTTCTATATACCTGGCTCTTCACTATATATAATGACATTAAAACCAGCTCTATCGTAGGACTAAAGGATCATTCTTCAGAGCAATGAGCTTTTAAAATGCCAGTTGATGTCAGGATTTGGCAATTCTAGTTCTTAAAGAGTGTTGGTAGATTAGTTCTGTGCTGTCAAAACCTTAAAAACTTTTATCTAGTAACAGTTGAAATTGTCATATCCAGAAATAAAAATTAACTGCTGAAAGAGGCAGTAAGTTGTGAAATATGCTATAAGTAAAATTCTATTTGTATTTCTGACATGGATGCTTTCATTATTATTTGATATATATTTTAATTTGTTATTAATCATGTCCTTTTTCCTTGAATTTCTCAGTACAACACTGTTAACCGTTTTGTCTATGTCTATTGTGCTGGTTTTTCCTCCTCTGCTGGACTTCTAATGTTGGATTTATGTAGGCCTTGATATCTTGTTATTCTTTCTGTATTATTTCTCTTAAGTAATTACTATTTACATGCTCATGATTCACCCCCATACATCTCCAAACCATACCTCTCCACCATGATTTTGATTCATATTATCTAATTGTCTCTGTCAACACTTTCACTTGGAAATCTCTCAGATAGATAACTGAACTTATTCAAATGTAATTATGTTCTTTTCTCAACAAATATCCATTTTTTGCTTTTGTTCCAAATTTCAGAAAATAGCATTATCTACTCTTTTGTTCAGAAAGCCAGTTGTCCTCCTTTCCTCCACAGAATTCCTCATTCACATTACCATTATATCTTAATTGTTCTGATTTGGAAATACAAATTGAGTCCATAAACATATTTTTCTGTTAGCTTTAACCACTATAGCTACTTATCTGGAACAGCCTCTTAAATTTTTTTAATGTTTATTTATTTTTGAGAGACAGAGCATGAGTGGGAGAAGGACAGAGAGAGAGGGAGACACAGAATCTCAAGCAAGCTCCAGGCTCTGAGCTGTCAGCACAGAGCCTGAAGCAGGGCTTTAACCCACAAATGGTGAGATCATGTCCTAAGCCGAAGTTGGATGCTTAACTGACTGAGCCACCCAGGTGCCCCTGGAATAGCCTCTTAAGATGTATTATTTAAACACAAATCATATAATGTAACATTCTCTTAGTAAATTCTTTATCAGCATCTCATTACACTAAGACTGAATCCTGACCTATACTGGCCTACTTTTTCTACCTTATGGTTGCCTCTCTCCAGCTCTTCCTGCTTCAGATCTACATATTATGGTATCATATAATTTGCCTACTAGTTCAATAAAATCATATTCGTTCTGTCCCCCAGACAGGTTGTTTCTAAAAAGCAAAGCACAAATATGTTACTATCCTTTGATTTTTATCTTTGAAATGCAAAGTAATATTGATTTTTTTTACTTTTTCTGAAATGTTTAATGATATATGGATGGCATGAATTAAAAAGTAATCTATTGGCTAATAACAAAAAGACAAGAAATAGCAAGTGTTGGCAAGGAGGTAGAAAAAAAAAGAGAACCTTTGTTTACTGTTGGTGGGAATGTAAATTGGTGGAGCCAATGTGGGAAACAGTATGGAGGTTCTTTAAAAACTAAAAACAGAACCAGCATATGATCCAGCTATTCCACTTCTGGCTATTATCCAAATAAAACAAAAATACTAATGCAAAATGCTTTATGCACCCCATGTTTATGGCAACATTATTTAAAATAACGAAGATATAGAAAAACCTGAGTCCCTCTTCAGAAGAATGAACAAAGAAATTGTGAAATAGATAGATAGATAATAGATAGATGATAGATATAATGGAATGTTATTCAGCCATAAAAAAGAATGAAATCTTACCATGTACAACAACATGGATGGACTTTGAGGGCATTAAGTTAAGGGAAATAAGTCAGCAAAAGACAGATACCATATCATTTCAGTTATATGTGGTATCTAAATTAATAACAAAAATAAAACAAAACTAAAAAACAAAAAACAAACCATAGATCCAGAGAAAAGATTGGTGTTTTCCAGAGGCAGGGTGGGCAAAATGGGTGAAAAGAATGAAAAAGTACAAAAATCTAATTATAAATAAAACATGAGGATGTAATATACAGCATGGGAACTATACTTAATAATATTGTATCGCACATCTGAAAGTTGCTAAGACAGGAAATCTTAAAACTCATCGCAGGGCCACTGGGTGGCTCAGTCAGTTTAGCATCCCACTTCGGCTTAGATCATGGTCTCCTGGTCAAGGAGTTACAGCCTCACGTTGGGCTCTGTGCTGACATCTCAGAGCCTGAAGCCTGCTTCAGATTCTGGGTCTCTCTCTCTCTGCCCCTCCCCAACTCGTGCTCTGTCTCTCTCTCTCTCTCAGAAGTAAATACACATTAACAACAAAAAAAAACTTCTCATCACAAGAAAGAAAAATTCTGTATGGTGATGGATATTCATTAGACTTATTGTGGTAATTATTTCATGATATATACAAATATTAAGTCATTATGCTGTACATTTGAAACTAATACCATGTTATATGTTAAGTATACCTCAATTAAAAAGGAAAAATATTAATTATATAACAAATTAAATTTCTCTGGTTCATAAAAAGTAGTTTGTGTAAAACAAAAAATATATATCATGCATAGTGAGTACTATTCAGAACTCATATTTATCTGTCCATACATTTTTTTATGTAGAATATTTAGTATTCAATGATTTATTTTAGGAAAAAAAATCATGTTGATGTTATTTTGGATATTTATTTTTTGCTAAATTCAGCATCTGCTTTATTTGAAATTTGCTAAACTAAAGATCCTCGGTTCTGGATGAGGCATGCTTTCTACTTTGTGAGAAGGATTTCACAGGACACTTCTCTACAGTAAACTTCTTGAACTGTATGCAGAGAAGGAAGAATAGTGATGTACCAGCTGGAAGAAATGCCTTAAGTTTCATACTCTCTAGGCCACTGTCTAGAAATTACAGATTCTGTGGCCAAGGTCCTTTTACTAAATTTGTCACGATGCTTCCATCATTCCATCACAACCAACCTCATACGCTTCTAAGTTATAATGTTATGATTTAAAGAAAGAAATCCATCCCTACAAGAACCTTTCTTTTATCTAATTTTTCTGAGCATTTCTGAAGTAGAAATGCTTGAACAGATATGTCACTGACAATGTTTTATGTTGTTTTGCAAATGAATACAGATATTGCTATTGCCTAAATAGAAGGAAACCCATGACCAATGTTTTTCAGTTGATGCTATACTTATGGATGATTGATTATTTTGACAAGAAGTCTAGAAGAACAGACTTTTAAAGAATGTTAATGATGCTAACAACATAGACCTATAAAAAGCATCATTTAAATTTACAGTTGCTTCCTGGCTGTGTCACATAATTACTAATTACTACCTCACTTTTACAGACAACTGAGTTAAAAAATAATGAAAATATTACTTTAATCAAGGGGTATAATTTTTCTTACAAAATCTCAATAGTTTTTCTAAATTCATTTTGTTAAATTCTGCAAGCATTCTCTTTTCAAATTTTTAAAGGTTTTTTAAAATTTTAATTTCAGTATAGTTAACACACAGTACTATATTAGTTTCAGGGATACAACATAGTGATTCAATTCTCCTTACTCAGTGCTCATTTTGATAAACGTACTCTTTTCCTTTTTTTAGATTTTTATTTATTTATTTTTGAGAATAAGAGTAAGCACAAAAGGGGGAGGGGCAGAAAGTGGGCTCTGCTCAGACAGCAGGAGCCTGATGTGGGGCTCAAACTCACGAATGGTGAGATCATGACCTGAGCTGAAGGCAGACACTTAACTGACTGAGCCATCCAGGTGCCCCTTGATAAATGTACTCTTTAATCCCTTTCATCTATTTAATTCATCCCCCCACTACCTCTCCTCTGGTAACCATCAGTTTGTTCTCTATAGTTAAGAATCTGATTTTTGTTTTGTCTCTCTTTTCCTCTGTGTTTTGTTTCTTAAATTCCACATATGAGTGAAATCATATGGTATTTGTCTTTCTCTGACTGACTTATTTTGCACAGCATTATGCTGTCTAGCTTCATCCATGTTTTTGCAAAAGGCAAGATTTCATTATTTTTAAAGGTTGCACGATATTCCGTGTGTGTGTGTGTGTGTGTGTGTGTGTGTGTGTGTGTGTTCTTTATCCATTCATCTGTTGATGGACACTTGGACTGCTTCTATAATTTAGCTATTATAAATAATGCTGCTATAAACATCAGAGCACATATATCCTTTCAAATTAGTGGGCTCTTTAAAAAATATATATCTTTGGGTAAATACCTAATAGTGTGATTACTGAATCAGAGAATAGTTTTATTTTTACCTTTTGAGGAAACTCCATACTGTTTTCCACAGTGGCTGAATAAGTTTGGGTTCTCACTGACAGTTTCCGCATCCTTACCAAAACCTGCTGTTTCTTGTGGTTTTATTTTACCCATTCTGACTGGTATAAGGAGATATCTCACTATCATTTTGATTTGCATTTCACTGATGATGAGTGATGTTAAGCATCTTTTCATGTCTCTGTTGGTCATCTGTATGTTTTATTTCAAAAAAAAATGTCTGTTCATGTCTTCTGTTCATTTTTAGTTAAATTTTTGTTTCTTGAGTGTTGAGATGTATATTCTTTTTTTAAGTGAGAGAGAGTGGGGGAGGGGCAGACAGAGAGGGAGAGAATCCCAAGCAGGCTCTGCACTGTCAGCACTCCTGACTTGGGCCTGAACCCACAATCCATGAGATCATGAGCTGAGCTGAAATCAAGAGCTGTACGCTTAACTTACTGAGCCACCCAGGCACCCCTGTATACATTCTTTATATATTTGTATACTAACCTTTTATCACATGTCATTTACAAATATCTTCTCCCATTTAGTACATTGTCTTTTAGTTTTGTTGATTGTTTCTTTTGTTGTGCAGAAGCTTTTTATTTTGATGTAGTCCCAATAGTTTCTTTTTCTTTTATTTCCCTTGTGTGAGGAGATACATCTAGAAAACTGTTGTGATGGCCAATGTCAGAGAAATTACCTGTGCTCTTCTCTAGGACTTATATAATTTCAGGTCTCATATTTAGGTCCTTAATCCACTTCGAGTTTATTTTTGTTTATGGTATAAGAAAGTAGTTCAGCTTCTTTTCTCTCTTTCTTTCTTTCTTTCTTTCTTTCTTTCTTTCTTTCTTTCTTTCATGTAGCTGTCCAATTTTCCCAAGATCTTTTGTTCACGAGACTTTTTCCCATTGCATATTCTTGCCAATTTTGTTGGAAATTAATCGACCATATATTTGTGTATTTGTTTCTGGGCTTGCTATCCTACTTTCTCTGTTTGTGTCATTGGCATACTGTTTTGAGTCCTACAGCTTTGTAGTATAACTTGAAATCTGGAATTGTGATACCTCCAGCTTTGGTTTTCTTTTTCAAGATTACTTTGGCTATTTGGGATCTTTTGTTTCCAAACAAATTTTAGGATTATTTTTTTTAGTTATATGAGAAATGCTATTGGTATTTTGATAAGAATTGCCTTAAAACTATAGATTCCTTTGCATAGTATGGACATTATAGTAATATTTGCTCTTCTAATCCATAAGCATGGAATATTTTTCCATATATTTGTGTCATCTTCAATTTCTTTCATCAGTGTTTTATAGTTTTTAGAGTACAGGTCTTTCACCTTTTTGGTTAAGCTTATATTCTTATAACCAATAATTCATTATCATCATTATCATTATAGGAAGTGTTCATTAAACAAGAAAGGTGTAAGTGTTCTGATGCGATCTTAATTAATAATATTAAGTATAGTAATGTGTGAATCATGAATTGTAAACAAACAATGCTCTATTGATATGATATTTGGCCTCTACAAAATTTCTAGAAGCATGGTTTATAACAAAACAAATAAGATGCTAAAAGGAAAATTATTTCAGTACCATAGCCCACATGCTTAAGCAATATCCATGGAAGTTTGCAGTTTATATGAGGTCATTTTAAATGGTGTGGCACATATACATACATATACATACATGTATACATGTATACATGTATACATACATGTATTTTCAAGTTGTCTGTTATTCTCATTTTCTCTCTCTTCATATAAACAGATATTATCAAACATTTTGAGCACCAAGAGCCTAAGTATCCGTTTATATGAAGAGAGAGAAAATGAGAATAACAGACAACTTGAAAATCTGATACTCAACATTAGAGTCCTAAAACCCACATATGTATTTCTAATAACTGCTTTCACTATTTCTGATATGAGTAGTATTTTTTAGAACCTTCCTCAAAACATACAGTTATGCAATGTCATGCAATTGATATATCATAATAACATTCCACAAGACTGGTTAAGAAAAAATATCCTTGTGATAATCTGATTTCTACTTAGCTATGAAGATTTGAGAAATGCTCTATATCCAGCATTGCACAGAATCTGTTTTACATATAATTAACTATTGGATATGGAAGAGCATTCTCTTCTAATTTGTAAGGCAATAAACTCACCCTAGATGTGAGTTGAAAGCTATAGGATGCATGCAATAAATTATTTTATGAGTATAACAATTCCAGAGAAACCTATGAACCCTTAAGTATACAGCTTTTGATTCAGGAATCTCAGAAGGTAAATTAAGATTCAGTGTTTGAACTGATTTTCTGAGTGCTCAGCTTCTCATCATAAAGACCATCCTGAGTATTGGCACAGGTTGAAGTGAGAGTTTTGCCACCTTCATCTGTTTGTTTATCTTCCTAAGATGTTCTGTTTCCTCACCCATTTTCCATATATCAAACTTTGCTCTCTAATTTAGATCCATTATTTATGTTTTGTTTTTGGTTTTTACCCTCCTAATAAGTTCCCTTAACCATTACTGTGTCCATTTTAAACTTTCTACTAATTCTGCTGAGTAATTAACACCACAACTCCCTCCTACTAACATTTCAAATGTCAAATAATACAAACAGGGTTAAGTTATGGTAAGGTAGGCACTTTACATGATCTTTGGGCTCAGAATTTAGGTTAGGTACGTTAACTGAAAAAAAAATAACTAAAAATAGAGAAAGAAGTAAACCACCACAATTTGTTTCTATTCTGTTGATTTGCTGGCCTGTCTCAGTTTACTGTTCATTCCCTGTCCCAAGACAATTCCTAGATTTTGATATGTGTATGGCATCTATAGAGAGATAATGCTCTCTTCTGTTATACTTAAGGTAATGTCTACTTTCAAAGAGGTTTTAGTCACCTTAATTGTAGAGATATTTGAGGAATTAGTATTGAAATATAAATCAAACTAGGAAGTAAATGAACATTTCTTGGAAGAAATGATATAATTTGAGTTAAAAAGATAAGGTAAAGAATTAAAGGCAAATTTATTCCAGACACAGCACTCATAAGGCAGAAATAGATGTTGTTTTGAAAAGTTGCATGTTCTACTGACTGAGCCAGACAGGCATCTCAGGAAGATATATTAAGTGGAATTCATTAGAATGAAAAATAAAGAGATGTGCATTAGAGATAAATTAAAAGAAACTCTATACTAATGACCTTGAATGTTGTTTTGAATATTATAAAAAGGCTTTGGAGAATATTGGTCAACGGTGAATACATTATGTGCAGAGTTCACAAATTCTGTCTGGAAGTAATATAGAAGATACATTTCAGGTAATGAAAAGATAAGAATATCAGGAGGCAATCCAGTTAGTAACAGCCAGTTAGTAATAATCATGGAGACAAAGGGTTGGATATTATGGAGTTAAACTTTATGTTTATAATTTTCTTTTGCAAAATTATATGTGGTTCTTTATGAAATAGACTTCTTATTTCCCACCATTTTTCCATGGAATATATCTTCATTCGATCTACTATGTAAGACTGAATCATGTGTGTTGCCTTCCAGAACATTCATAATTTTTGTATTTTGAATTACCCTATGCATTCCCTACAAAAAATTTTTCACTGTTAAATTCATTCAATCTAAACGTAACGACCACCTGTATAGGCAAGACTCTGATTCGTGATTCTTAAAATACAAGAAAGAAAGTTGAGGCACATGGAAAACAAGTGTCACAAGTACAGAACATATTTAAGAAAATTCAGAATGGTATATAATCTCTACTGAAAAAAAGCATTAGGATTTATCTTAGATGTTCTAACATTACTTAAAAAGTGGACAAGATATAAATATGTGAAGAAAAATGCTAGTGTTAATGGACAGAAAGAAATAATAATATTCAGGGAAAAATAGTAATTGCAGTAAAATTAATTGATTAAGCACAGAGTTTTTGCAAGTTAATAGCAAATAGACTTGATAGAATTCTCTGAAACATCACCTAATGTGAGAGAACTGATGTCTCATGATTCTGTTTTCTTAAAACAAACAAACAAAAACAAAAACAAAACAAAAGAAAAACTTCCAAGTATCTAATGTGTCCACCAGAGGCCTATATATTCTACTTATACCCAGTATATCCATCAATATAGTAATGAGATTTAATTCAAAGTTCACAAAATTATGTGAGAGTGAGCATTTAAAATTGATGCTATCAATATTTTTTTGGTCTACAGATTCGTAGTGAGACCAATTATTTTTCTTTCATATTTAGAGTTTCCTAAGGTAATACTTAGAGAATAGTGAAAATTCTTAATGAAGGATGAAATGAAAGTACTAGTTACAGTTACATGTGTATCTGCCCACTCTTCTTGAGCATTAAGTAAAATATTTCACTATGCTAAAGTCAATAGCCTCATTACCAAATTATGCATGTGTGGACTTTCAGAAACATACCTATTTCACTTAGGAAATGCACAGCACTTCAAGGTATCCAGAAGACACTGTGTTCCTTTAAGTATAACTATAGACTAAGAGGTAAGATTAGAGGACAGAAGAAAAAAAAAAGGACAAATCCTAAGGGGTAGGATTAGAGGACAAAAAACAACAGCAACAACTTATTTTCAATTCCTTGCCTATGGGTATCTAAACCCAAGGGAGGAAGAAATTGGGCCTGCACTATGTTGTTTATATATCATTTAAATTATACTCAGAAAAAAAAGGCATTGAGGAAATAATTTCTTTGCAGCTCATTTCATGTTTAAATACTCTGCCAACTATTTCCCCATATTTCATTTAAGGTGAAATTGAATATCTAAAAGAAAATCACTTCAGAATGAGCTTGATGCTAATTAACATCATTATCTTTCCTTCCTTCCTTTCTTTTAGCTAAAGTGATCAGAGGTACTAGGTGCATACCAAGTCAGTCATACACAATAATATCACTTGTTTTTGAAAAACAATTTACCCTAGCTTTAAAAAAGAACATATTGTTAATGGGCTTTGCCAATACTGCTTTCAGATGTCTTGAGGTTTACATGGGTAATGGCAACAAGTATAATGACAGAGTATATCTGGATTAAAATAGCAAATCAAGAGGGTATCATTATTTCTCCACATCTATGTTTCTAACTTAATTTTTTCCTTTACCATAACAACAAATTGACAATGCATTAATTTAAATGTTCAATTTAAAACCAGCCTTGGAGTTAATGCATTTAAATTGGTGAAAGCAAAGATAACAGCAGGCTAAAAGCTTTGTGAAAATTGAAATGCTATCAACCCAATTTAAATAATTTTGGTTCTACCATGATTTGTCTTCTTTATACTAGACTAAGACTTATCCACCTTAACGGTTGTAGATTTGGAAAATCTAAAGGCTTTCTTTTAATGCCAAGTAAAATGCTTGGGGAAAGTCACAGAGATTATCAGAGATTAGTTTAATATCCCCAAAAGATAAAATAATATCTTTTTGAATCAGAACAAGTAATGTTTTAAGGGTTTCAAGTCAATAGCATTTAAAATATATTTTAAATTTAATAAATTATGCTAAAATAGGTTTATTAAAATATCTAATGTGTAAGTGTATATGGAAATATCAAATTTATTTGAAGAACAAAACTAATTATATAGATTTTATAATCTGAGTAGAAGTGAGTAGAAGGCAACGTGTGGAAATATTTTTAGATGCATTTTTTAAAATCCCAACTGGATGTGAGAAAAATCTGTAAAATATCATTTGACCTAAAATGATTTCCTCTCATATTTTAACTCAAACTTATATTGAACAAGACCTTTAAAACCTGATGTTTAGGAGCAACTGGGTGGCTCAGTTTGTGGAGAGTCTGACCCTTGATTTTGGCTCAGGTGATCTCACAATGGAGATCCCTTAGCCCCTCCCCTGCTCACACACTGTCTATCAAAAAAGACAAAAACAAAACAACAAAAAGCCAAAGACTGATGTCTACTACACTCCATTAAAATAGCTAATTCTGGTCATTTAGTCTAGAGAACAGAGGTAGTCTTATTAAGTCATATATAAAAATACTAAACAGCCACACAAATTTAGAACGAAAGGACTACAGTTTGAACTGAAACCTTAAAGACAATTTACTTAAATCTCCTCATATATAGTATAATAATGTATGCTTTTCTGTTTCCTGATCACCATTCTTTTCATTCTATACAATATTAGCAAATTTTTTCTCTTTTTTAGGCCCTTGTCTTACTGTTTTGCCTACATACCCAAATATGTATTTTGATACATATCTTCCATCTCAAGTACATGGCTTTATTATGTATGCTTATAAATAAATGCATATACTTTATTTCTATTGTTGACCTTAAAAACAAAATAAACAGCTATTTTGTGAAAACAAAATGAGTTTTTTGGGGGAATAACCAGAGAATTGTAGTTTGGGACAAGCAAACAATGGTGAACTATAGCGTGTCTGGAGAACAAAAAGGGTTTTCTTTTATAGGGGAAAGAAAGAAGATGGGAGGTGTTATTATGTCTTTTCAATGGGTAAGTGTGGTGCTTTCTCACTGAGCTGTTGCTGGGCAAGAAGTTATTTTTTTTTTCTCATGATGAAGTATATAATGTAAACTTCTTCCTGTTGGGGAATGTGAGACACAATTTTTATGTCAGGTGGTAGTGTTTAAGAGCTCTCACTTTGGGGATTCCAGACTCCATTTCAAATGTGGTTCTCTTTATTTATTTTCACACTATAAATATACTGTATTATAGTTTTGATTCGGAATTATTTAAGAGAAAAACTATTTGAAAATTTAATTGAGAATGAGTTTTGATTAAAGTTAACATAAAGTAAATATTTGAGGACTCTGAAAAGAAAATAGTAGCAGCTGGGATGAGGACAAAAACCCAAACTAAAAGTGTAACCAAACTGACAGATTCTTTCTTTTTTTTTTTTTTCCTCCTCTAACATCCCATGGGCATAAACAATACTTGGAAATTGGTAGTAGGGCACAAAGAGAGCTTTAAAGGAGCTCTCTAATTTTACCTTGAAGAACAAGAAGAAAAAACTCCTAATTCAGAGTGTATGCAGAATGCTCTCTCATTTTTTTTCTTTTCTCAAATCCTAGTGTCAAGGCAAATTCTGTGGAAAAGTGACAATTATAGCAACATGAGCCTACAGGAGCCAAAACTCTAATGAAAGGGAAACATCTCTGATCAGTGGAACTGTGGTTCCAAGAGTGAGGGACAATATTTCATTTTTTTTTCCCCATCTCTATCTGTCCTGCATTGCCTTGAATGCAGGTGTATTCAAAAAAGTATGCAGCTGTGAGAGGACGGCCAACATGGCAGAGAAGTAGGGCGATCCATACTTCCCCTGTCTCCCAAACAAAAAGGACTGAAGCCAAAGGACTTTGAACCCCAAGAGTCTGGGAGGAAAAGAGACTGAATCTACCAGGAAGAAACCAGGACAATTTGAAAGTCCATAGGTGGGTGATTGTGAGCTGGGGGAGATACAATAGGCTGCATAGACATGGAGGGGAGAGATCCCTTTCAGCTGAGAGACAAAGGGGAAGAGAAAGAGCTGCTGGGGAAGCATAGGACTGTATCTGGACAAGAGAAAAAAAAAAAAAAAACTCAGACCAGGACAGAGAGGGATCCCATCTCTAATGGCAAATTAGAGGATCTCTAACTGCAGATTCCATCTTCAGAATGGGGCCCGCTGCCCTGTTCTCACACATGGGGAGGAGGGGAGGTCCCCCAGGCTCAGTGGTAGATCAGGGTCACATTCCACAACAGGAGAAACAGGTCCCCTCCCTGAAGGACTGTTGCACAGGACAAAACCAGCCAGGACGTCATATCAGAAGCTGCTTCCCTAGTACTGGGACACACAGAGCAGGAGTTTAATTCCCAGCCAAGTGCCTGGGCAAAGGAGTTGCCAGAGCAAGCAGACAGCCTCATCTGTGCCCGCAGAACAGTGAGAACAGCTCCAAAGGAGGGATTTGGAGCCTCAGTCCTGGAGAAGACTGGGGGGTTGCCATGTTTCTCCTCACCACCACCAAGGTGGGGCCTCAAGGATGGTTCGCAGGGCCCACAGTGGAGGTGGGACCAGCCTACCCCAAGTCACACCCCTCCACGCTGGGTAATTGCATATCTACTGGAGCGGGATAGATGCTCTGGAACTAGATGGAAAGCTCTTCCAGACCAATGCTGCAGCATTGCCTGATTAACTCTAAGACAATCCTGGATATATAGATATGTTTTCCTTTTCATTTCTCCTTCTTATCTCTACCTTCCTCTAGGCTGTTTACTCTGGTTATTGGTTTGTTTAAAGGGACATATTTAATCCATTCTCTTGATACATGTTCTACACCTCCTTCTTTACATTCCTTTCTCCCTCTCTGAAATAATCAAGCCATATAGTTTCTCTGTCTGGGTAACTTTATCTTTGTTTCTTTTTTCCCACCTCCTTCCTTATTTTCTTTCTTTCTCTCTGGATTAAGCCTTTCAGTCTCTCTGCCTGGTAAATGTTTATTTTTTTCTTTTTCTTCGCCCCTGTCATTTCTCTCTTTGTACATGCTCTTCCATCAGCACTGCCTCTACCCTGTTCTTTACTTGAAAATGGTCTTTCTGGTTTTTGCTTTTGTATTGTTTTTAGTTTTTGTTTGTTTCTTTGTTTCACTTGTTTGTGTTTTTGCATGTTTTTGTCTCCTGTTTGTCTGTTTGTTTACCTTATAGGGCTACTTCAAGGAACAAAGCAAAGTACACCTGGCAGAGGATCCAAAACATCACTATGAGTAGGGAAATAAAATAAACAAACTCACAACAACAGAGAGCAAGTAACACTCCAAAAAACACTTCCTGAAGGGCCAGGCCCTGGACAGTGTATGACCCCCATTTAAAATATCAGTGCTTACAAGTACAGAGCACATAACAAGTTTTGAAGACACATAAGGTACAGAAAACTAGCCAAAATGAAGAAACATAAGAATTCTCCTCAAAAGAAATTCCAGGAAGAAGTGACAGCTAAAGAATTGATCAAAGCAGATTTAAGCAATATAACTGAACAAGAATTTAGAATAATAGTCATAAAATTATTTGCTTGCCTTGAAAAAAGCATAGAGGACAGCAGAGAATCTATTGGTACAGAGACAGGGAAAAATAGTCATGATGAAAAAAATGCTATAAATGAGGTGCAAAATAAAATGGAGGTGGCCACAGCATGGATTGAAGAGGCAGAAGGGAGAATAGGTGAATTAGAAGATAAAATTATGGAAAAAGAGGAAGCCAAGGAAAAGAGAGATAAAAACATTCAGGATTAAAAGGGGAGAATTAGAGAACTAAGTGATTCAATCAAGTGCAGAAAAAATATTTGACAACATACAACACTTTTCTTAATAATTTTTCTTTCCTCAAGAAAGTCAGGATAGAAGGTACATACCTAAACATCATAAAAGCCATTTATGAAAAGCCCATAGCTAATATCATCCTCAATGGGGACACACTGACAGCTTTCCCCCTGAGATCAGGAACACAACAGGATGTCCACTCTAACCACTGATGTTTAACATAGTATTGTAAGTCCTAGCCTCAGCAATCAGACAACAAAATGAAATAAAAGGCATCCAAACTGGCAAAGATGAAGTCAAACTTTCACTTTCCACAGACAACATGATACTCTAGATGGAAAACTTGACAGACTCCACCAAAAGTCTGCTAAAACTGATACATGAATTCAGCAAAGTCACAGGGCACAAAATCAATGTACAGTAATAGGTTTCATATTTATACACCAATAATGAAGCAACCAAAAGAGAAATAATGAAACTGATCCCATTCACAATTGTAAAAAGAGCCATAAAATACCTAGGAATAAACCTAACCAAAGATGTAAGGATCTGTATGCTGAAAACTACATAAAGCTTATGAATGAAATTGAAGAAGGCACAAAGAAATGGAAAAACATGCTATGCTCATGGATTGGAAGAATAAATATTGACAAAATGTGAATACTACCCCAAGAAATCCATACATTCAATTCAATCCCAATCAAAATTACACCAACATTCT
Organism: Acinonyx jubatus; assembly: GCF_027475565.1. Taxonomy (NCBI): domain Eukaryota; kingdom Metazoa; phylum Chordata; class Mammalia; order Carnivora; family Felidae; genus Acinonyx; species Acinonyx jubatus. The sequence continues at coordinate 78,542,611 of NC_069390.1, forward strand.
TCCCAAAGCTAGAAAAACAATCCTAATTTGTAAGGAAACACAAAAGACCCCAAATAGCCAAAGTAATATTGAGGAAGAAAACCAGAGTGGGAGGCATCACAATCCCTGACTTTAGCCTCTACTACAAAGTTGTAATCATCAAGGCAGTATGGTATTGGCACAAAAACAGACACATAGACCAATGGAATAGAGAACCCAGAATTGGACCCAAAAAGTATGGCCAACTAATCTTTGGCAAAGCAGTAAAGAGTATCCTTTGGAAAAAGGACAGTCTCTTTAACAAATGGTGCTGGGAGAACTGGACAGCAACATGTAGAAGAGTGAAACTAGGCAACTTTTTTACACCATTTACAAAAACAAACTCAAAATGGATAAAGGACCTGAATGTGAGACAGGAACCATCAAAATCCTAGAAGAGAAAGCAGGCAACAACCTCTTTGACCTCAACCACAGCAATTTCTTACTTGATACATCTCCAAAGGCAAGGGAATTAAAAATAAAAATGAACATTGGGACCTCATGAAGATAAAAAGCTTCTGCACTGCTAAGGAAACAATCAACAAAACTAAAAGGCAACCGACAGAATGGGAAAAGATATTTGCAAATGACATATCAGATAAAGGGATAGTATCCAAAACCTATAAAGAACTCACCAAACTCCACACCCAGAAAACAAATAATACAGTGAAGAAATGGGCAAAAACATGAATAGACACTTTTCCAAAGAAGACATCTGGGTGGCCAACAGACACCTGAAACAATGCACAACGTTCCTCCTCATCTAGGAAAGACAACTCAAAAGCACACTGAGATACCACCTCATGTCAGGCAGAGTGGCTAAAATGAACAAATCAGGAGACTAGGAGACTACAGATGCTCACAAGGATGTGGACAAATGGGAAACCTCTTGGACTAGTTGGTGGGAATGCAAACTGGTGCAGGTGCTCTGGAAACCAGTGTGGAGGTTTCTCAAAAAAAAAATAGATCTAACCTATGACCCAACAATAACACTGCTAGGAATTTACCCAAGGGATACCAGGAGTGCTGATGCATAGGGGCACATGTACTCCAATGTTTGTAGCAGCAGTTTCAACAATAGCCAAATTATGGAATAAGCCTACGTGTCCATCAACTGATGAATGGATAAAGATGTGGTTTATATATACAATGGAATATTACTTGGCAATGAGAAAGAATGAAATTCTGCCATTTGCAGTAATGTGGATGGAACTGGAAGGTATTATGCCAAGTGAAATAAGTCAGTCAGAGAAAGACAGATACTGTATGTTTTCACTCATAGGTGCATCTTGAGAATCTTAACAGAAGACCATGGGGGAGGGGAAGGGGGAAAAAGTTACAGAGAAGGAGAGAGGCAAACCATAAGAGACTCTTGGATACTGAGAACAAAGTGAGGGTTGATGCAGAGTGGGGGAGAGGGGAAAGTGGGTGATAAGCATTGAGGAGGGCACTTGTTGGGATGAGTACTGGGTGTTGTATGGAGACCAATTTGTCAATAAATTATATTTTTTTAAAAAGAGTTTACTTATAAGTGCCCACTATTAGGACTGAACAGGGCCCAGGGGGTGGACAGTGTAGTGTTCTTTCTAAAATAAAAGGATCTTGCTGGGAAGTCATTGATATGAAAATTGAAATGGTAGTTTGGTCAGGAATCTGGGACCTAAAAATCATGGTAAGAATTTCTACCTTTGTTCTTGGTTGAAACAATAAAAGTTTGTCTTATAATAATAAAAAATATATATGCATCTGAGAAGGGCAACCATAGCCCTAGCAATCTGACAGAAGCCCTGAAAAGATGAGCCCCAGGGAACTAGAAACCACCATAGTACTATTTTTTCCCATGTTGCCATAACAAAATACTATAGACTGTGTGTCTTCAGCAACAGGATTTATTTTCTCACAGTTATAGAGAACAGAAGTTTGAGATCAGGGCGCCTTTATGTTCCATTCCCTGTGAGGATTCTGTTCTGGCTTACAGATGACTATCTTCTTGCTGTGTCCTTACACAGTAAAGAGATAAGATAAGAGAGAGGCTTCTCTGTTTTCTCTTCTTATAAGAACACAAATACTATCAGAATAGGAACTCACACTTATGACCTCATTTAACCTTAATCACTGGGCCTCCTGAAGGCCCTTCAAGTATACCACATGGTGGTTTATGCTTCAACATATGAATTCGTGGGGGTGGGGGACACAATTAAGTCTGTACTAACCTGGAAATTCATGGAGATAGAGGAGCTCAGGGAGCTAAAGTTATAAATTTGTTTTTAAATTCATGAGCTCAACTCTGAGTGGCACATGTGTTGATACTATCTCAATCAGAATACTTTTTGGAACTATAAGTCGATCACAACCAAGCCTTAGACTACTAGGTGGTAAATATGTGTAACATACTCAAAATGTACTGTAAAGCCTTTGAAAACTGAACTGATAGTGGAACTACAGCCCACAGGATGGTTGTCAGCTAAAACAAAACAAAACGAAATTGTCATTTATACGATTTAAATAAGACCTAAAGTCTCATATTGTTACATTTAAAAGGCCCAAGATACCATTTAAAATTATTTTGCACATGAAGAACAAGAAAAATTTAATACTGCATGAAAAAAATGAAAATATCAATAGATGTAAGAGCTGACACAACACAGATGATGGAATTATATGACAAGGATATTTAAAAGCTTCTTAAAACTACTCAATAAGCAATCATGGAATGTTTGGGGGAGGGTGGCATTAAGAAGCATGGAGACTCTGACCTTGTCTCATCCCTAAAGCGCAGCTAGAACAGCACCAAACCATTCTCACACCTAGGAAAATGATGTGAGGATTAACACAACAATCTGTATGACTTGAGCCACAGAATTCAACAAGAATTCACCCCACAAGAAAGAAAAGAATTTAGGACCACGATAACAAGAAAACTCGCTGGGGTTGAAGCAAGCATAGAATCCCTTTCTGCAGAGATAAAAGAAGTAAAATCTAATCAGAATGAAATTAAAAATGCTATAACCAAGATTCAATCTCAAATTGATGCCAAGACAGCAGTTTGCACACAGCAGAGCAGTGTATCAGTGTTATAGAAGACAAAATAATGGAGAAAAATGAAGCAGAAAAAAGAGGGAAACAAAGGAAAAGAGCACAATAAAAGACTTAGAGAACTCAGTGACTTATTAAAAAGTCCTCCTTGAATCATAGGAGTCCCAAAAGATGAAGAGAGAAAAAAAGGGTCAGAAGAGTTATGTGAGCAAATTATAGCAGAAAACTTTCCTAATCTGGAGGAAGACACAGACATCAAAATCCAAGAGCACAGAGAACTCCCATTATATTAAAAAAAAAAAAAAAACTGGCAACCACCAAGGCATATCATAGTCAAATTGACAAAATATGCAGATAAGGAAAGAATTATGAAAGCAGCAAGGGAAATGAGTCCTTATCTTATAAGGAAAAACAGATCAGGTTCACAGCTGACCTATTCACAGAAATTTGACAGGCCAGAAAGGTGTGGCAGGATATATTCAACGTACTGAAATGGAAAAATATGCAGCCAAGAATTCTTTATCTAGCAAGGCTGTCATTCAAAATTTAAGGGAAGATAAGAGTTTCCCAGACAAACAAAAAATAAAGGGGTTCATGACTATTAAAATAAATTTTAAGGAGGACTCTTTAAGTGGAGAAAAGATGAAACAAAACAAAAAAAGACCAAAAGCAACAAAGACTAGAAAGGACCAGGGAACACCACCAGAGACTCCAACTCTACAGTCAACACAATGGCACTAAATTCATATCTTTCAGTACTCACTCCAAATGTCAGTGGACTAAATGCTTCAATTAAAAGAATTAAAGTATTAGAATGGATAATAAAATAAGACCCATCTATATGCTACTTACAAGAGACTCATTTTTGACCTAAAGACAACTGCAGATTGAAAGTAAGTGGATGGAAAAAACATCTATCAGGCTAATGGTCATCAAAGAAAGCTGGAGTCGCCATGTTTATATCAGACAAACTAGATTTTAAAATAAAGACTGTAAAAAGAGATGGAGCAGGGCATAATTAAGGGGTTGATCCACCAAGAAGATCCAACAATTGTAAATACTTTATGCTCTAAACAAGGAAAACCTAAATACATAAAACAGCTAATCACAAACTTAAAGAATATCATTAATAATAATAATAATAATAATAGGGGACTTTAACACCTCACTTACAGCAATGGGCAGATTATCTAAGCAGAAAAAAATCTACAAGGAAACAATGGCTTTGAATGACACACTGGACCAGATGGACTTAGCAGATATATTCAGAACATTTCATCTTAAAGCAGCAGAATACACATTTTTCTCTCATGTACATGGAACATTCTCCAGAATGGATCACATATTGGGACACAAATCAGCCCTCAACAAGTACAAAAATATTGAGATCATACCTTGTATATTTTCAGACCACAACGCTATAAAACATGAAATCATCCACAAGAAAAAATTTGGAAAGTCCATAGATATTGTAGACTAAAGAACATACTACTAAAGAATGAATGGGTTAACCAAGAAGTTAAAGAGGAAATTAAAAATTACATGAAATCCAATGAAAATGAAAACACGATGGCTCAAAAACTCTGGGATGCAGCAAAAGCGGTCATAAGAGATAAGCATATAGCAATCCAGGCTTTTGTAAAGAAGGGAGAAAGATTTCAAATACACAAACTAATCTTACACCTATAAAAACTGGAATAAGAACAGCAAATAAAGCCCCCACCAGCAGAAGAAGGAAAATAATAAAGATTAGAGCAGAAATCAATGATATCAAACAAAACAAAACAAAACAAAACAAAGCAAAACAAAACAACAGGTCAATGAAACCAGGAGCTGGTTCTTTGAAAGAATTAACAAAATTGATAACCCCTAACAAGAATAATTAAAAAGAAAAAGGACCCAAATAAATAAAATCACGAATGAAAGAGGAAAGATTACAACCAACACCACAGAAATACAAACAATAATAAGAGAATATTTTGAGAAATTATATGCCAACAAATTGGCCAATTTGAAAGAAATGGAAAAATTCCTAGAAACATATAAACTATCAAAACTTAAACAAGAAGAGATAGAAAATTTGAACAGACCCATAACAAGTAAAGAAATTGAATCAGTAATCAAACACCTTCCAAATAACAAGAGTCCAGGGCAGGTGGCTTTCCAGGAGAATTCTACCAAACATTTAAGGAAGAGTTAACACCTATTCTTTTGAAGCTGTTCCAAAAGACAGAAATGGAAGGAAAACTTCCAAACTCATTCTAGGAGGCTAGCATTACCTTGATTACAAAACCAGACAAAGATCCCATTAAAAAGGACAACTACAGACCAATTTCCTGATGAACAAGATACTAGCAAATCATATACAACAATACCTTTAAGGAATTATTCACCACAATCAAGAGGGATTTATTTGTGGAATGCAGGGCTGGTTCAATATCTGCATATCAATCAATGTGGTTCAACACATTAATAAAAAAAAGGATAAGAACCACATGATCCTGTTAATAGATGAAGAGAAAGCATTTGACAAAATACATCAAACTTTCTTTAAAAAACTCTCAAGAAAGTAGGGATAGAGGATCATACCTCAAGATCATAAAAGCCATATATAAAAGACCCACTGCTAATATCATCCTCAATGGGGAAAAACTGAGAGGTTCCCCCAAGGTCAGGAACATGACAACGATGCCCACTGTCACCACTGTTATTCAACATGGCGTTGAAGTCCTAGCCTCAGCAATTAGACAACACAAAGAAGTAAAAGGCATCCAAGTCATCAAGGAAGAAATGAAACTTACACTCTTCACAGTCATTATGATTCTCTATGTGGAAAACTCCAAAGACTCCACCACAAAACTTCAAAAACTGATGTGTGAATGCAGAACAGTCTTGGGATATATACCAATAATGTATATACACCAATTTATATATACCAATAATGAAGTAGCATAAAGAGAAATCAAGTAATTGATCCCATTTACATTTTACCAAAACACATAAAATACCTAGGAATAAACCTAACCAAAGAGATGAAAAATCTATAGACTGAAAACTATAGAAAGCTTATGAAAGAAATTGAAGAAGACACACAAAAATGGAAAAACATTCCATGCTCATGGATTGGAAGAAGAAATATTGTTAAAGAGTTTATATTACCCAAGGAAATCTACATATTCAAAGAAATCCTTATCAAAATAACACCAGCATTCCTCACAGAGCCAAAAGAAGCAATTCAAAAATTTGTATGGAACTAGAAAACTCCTGAATCACCAAAGGAATCCTGAGAAAGAAAACCAAAGCTGGAGGCATCACAATCCCAGACTTTAGTCTCTACTACAAAGCTGTAATCATGAAGACAGTATGGTACTGGCACAAAAACAAACACATAGATCAATGGAACAGAATAGAGCACCCAGAAATGGACCTACAAATATATGGCCAACTAATTTGACAAAGCAGGAAAGAATATCCAATGGAGAAAGACAGTAACTTCAGCAAATGGTATTTGGAAAACTGAATAGCTACATGCAGAAGAATGAACCTGGACCTCTTTCTTACACCATACACAAAAATAAACTCGAAATGGATGAAAGACCTAAATGTAAGATGGGAAACCATCAAAATCCAAGAGGAAAAAATAGGTAACAACCCCTTTGGCCTTGGCCACAGTAAATCTTACTTGATATGTCTCTAGAGGCAAGGAAAAACAAAAGCAAAAATGAGCTATTGGGACTTCATCAACGTAAAAATATTCTGCAGAATGAAGGAAACAATCAGTAAAATTAAAAGGCAACTGATGAAATGAGAGAAGATATTTGCAAATGACATATAAGATAAAGTGTTAGTGTCCAAAATCTATAAAGAACTTATCAAATTCAACACCCAGAAAACAAATAATCCAATGAAGAAATGGGCATAAGACATGAACAGACATGTTTCCAAACAAGACATCCAGATGGCCAACACACACATGAAAAGATGCTCAGCATTACTCATCAACAGAAAAATACAAATCAAAACCACACCTGTCAGAATGGCTAAACTTAACTAAGAAAACAACAGATGTTGGCAAGGATGCAGAGAAATAAGAACCCTTTTGCACTGCTGATGGGAATGCAAATTGGTGCAGCCACGCTGGAAAACAGTATGGAGGTTCCTCAAAAATTAAACATATAACTACCCTACGACCCAGCAATTACACTATTATGTCTTTATCCAAAGGTTACAAAAATGCTGATTCAAAGATGCACAAGCACTCCAATATTTATAGTGGCACTATAAACAATAGCCAAAGTATGGCAAAAACACAAATCTCATCAACTGATGAATACACACACACACACACACACACACACACACACACACATATATATCATGGTATACATATATAATGTATATAACATGATATATATATTATATATAACATATATAACATATAAATGATGAATATATATATATATATATATATAACAGAATATTACTTGGTTGTCAAAAATAATGAAATCTTGCCATTTGCAACAATGTGTATAGAACTAGAGGGTATTTTGCTTAAGTCAGTCAGAAAGACAAATATCATATGATTTTCACTCATTTGGAATTTAAGATACAAAACAGATGAACATAAAGGATGGGAAGGAAAAGTAAGATGAAAACAGAGAGGGGGACAAACCATAAGAGACTCTTGAACACAGAGAGCAAACTGAGGGTTTCTGGAGGGTTAGGTGGGAGGAAGGACTAAATTGGCAAGGGGCGTTAAAAAGGACAGTTGTTGGGATGAGCCCTGGGTGTTACATACAAGTGATGAATCACTAAATTGTATTCCTGAAGTCATTATTATGATATATGTTAACCAACTTAGATTTAAATTAAGAAGAAATAAGCAATCATAAACATTCTTGAAAGAAAAAGAAAAATAGAATGTACAAAATATATGTCAAACAAAAATTTTGTCACTGAAAAGTACAATAACTTAAACTTGAAAAAGAGAGGGAAAACCTCACTGGATTGACTCAAGGAACAATAGAGATGACAGAAGAATCAGCAAACCTGAAGTTAAATTAGTAGAAAGTATTTGTTTTGTACAAGAAAGAGAATAAAAAACTAAAAAACAAACCAAAACAAACAAGCAAAAAAGAAAAAAAAAAAACACTGAGACTCCCCTCTTTGAAAACAAAGTTTGCCATGTGGTTCCTTAGAGTCCCAGAAGAAAAGGAGAAATATTGTGCATTGAAAATAGGCTTAAAGAAACAGACTAAAATCTTTGTAATTTTGGTGACAGAATATTTAAAAATCTCAGGAAACCTCAAAGAATTTAAACTCAAAATTTCATGCTCAGACACATCATAAGCAAACTGCTAAAATGCAAGATGGAATAACTCTTGAAAGCAGTCAGAGAAAAGAAACATGTTACCTATAGGAGAACAACAAGACGAATGTTTGTAGATTTCTTATTATAAATCAGGGAAGCCAGAGGAAATAGCGCAGAGTTTTTCTAGTTCTAGAAGAAAAGAATTGTCATTACATGAATCTAGAAACAGTTTTAATGTGCTTCATAAAAATAAGAGAAATAGAGATATTCTAAGATTAAATAAAACTAAGAATTTGTTGCCAGCAAAACTCTCCGTTAGAATTACAAAAGAGGTGGAAAGAACCAAGATTGTGGAACAGCATGGAAGTTTTCTGTGTGTCTTGCATCCATAAAATACCAAGACCAACACCAAACCATCCTACACACCTAGAAAACTGATTGGAGGATTAACACAGCAATCTGCACAACCTGAACCACAGAATTCAGCAGGTATATGATGTGGAGAGGTGAACTTGGGGAGAGAGAAGCTGCGGAGGGCAGGGAGCCACTTCTTCGTGCAGAGGGAGGATGGAGATGGGGGTGGGGGAGAATACAGGAAAAGGACCCCTCCCCAAAAGCACCTGGAGAGAAAGTGGAAAATTGGAAACAGCTGCAGGGACTAAACTAAAAAGGGAGAAAGGAGAAAGGAGACAGTTTAAATTCCATTAAGACTGTAAACAAGGGGAGTGCAAAGTCTGCAACTCTGCAGCTCTATACCTGGTGGTGCTCTGGTGGGAAGGGCGAATCCCCAGGAAGAGAGTGGGGTCCGGGAGGTTCTCAGGCCACACAGGGAAAAGCGGTTCCACTGCTAGAAGGACATTTGGTAGAGACTGTTGAAGCCATCTGGTCCCTGCAGACCCCAGAAAATGGCCACATTTGCTGGTGCAGGAACAAGGTCATTAAGGGTGAAGCCTGATGCCAGATGTGTGCTGTGATTGTCCATAATCCCTGAAACGCTGCTGCTACACTAACTTGAGAACTTTTTCTGGGGCGGGCTGGCACCTGGCCTCAGTCCTGGGCCATCGGCAGCAGCAGGGTCCAGCAAGCATTCTTGGGTGCATCAGGAATTCAGCCATTGCTCATTTGGCCAATCCTCCATGAGACCCTCCTGCGGAGGGGTGGAACTGGTCAAAGCCACAGTCCTTCAGAAATAAGGGGCCAGGGAAAACAGCTGCATCTGAGAAAAAACTCAGGAGAGAGGTACTGCCTGGGGCTTGGTCACGGACAGTGAAGAAGCAGGGAGTGGAGGAAAGCTGAAGACAGAGGATGGGTGTGCAATTGCTGATCAGAAAGAACAGTTTCCACACTAGAGACTGGGTAGCTGGGTGACGTCATTGTCACCACTACTGCACACGCGCATACGCACCTACAAGTACTGCAACAATCCACACCAGTAGGCTAGCAGGGGTCATCTAGTGGAGAATGGAGCTGTTATACTGAGCTCCGCCCAACTGGGCCAACCTCCCTCTTCAAGAATATAAGTCTCACCTCCTACTTAGTTTGTCTGACTTCTAGGGGAAAACCAAGTAATTTCAGTCCTATTTCAATCTGTTAGCAGGTCCATCTATTCACTTTCTTTCTTTCTTTCTTTCTCTTTCTTTCATTCTTTTCTCATTTACACTATTCTTTTTCTTGAATAAAGAGAAAAAATTCATTTTTATTTTCAATTTTTATTTAAAATATTTTTTTAATTTTTTTACTATATTTTTTACTTTTGTGTAAATTTTTTCATATTCTTTCTTATTTCCATCATTCTATTTTAGTATACTTCAGTGTATTCACTTTTTAAAATTTTCAATTTTCGTGTTTTCTTTTTTTCTTTTCTCTTTTTTTGTTTCTTTTCTTTTTCTTGAATGCAGAAAGTGAAAAACTTCATTTTTACTTTAAATTTCTGTTACAAATATTTTTCTTTAATTTTTTACTATATTTTTGCTTTTATGTAATTTTTTTCAAATTCTATTTTACTTCCATCATTTTATTTTAGTCTACTACAGTGTATTCACTTTTTCAGATTTTCAAATGATTTGTTTTTTCTTTTTTCTATTTTTCATTTCTTTTCTTTTTCTTGAATACAGAAAGAGAAAAAATCATTTTTATTTTTAACATTATTAAAAATATTTTTCTTTAATTTTTTCCTACCATATTCTTTACTTTTGTGTAAATTTTTCCAAATTCTATTTTACTCCCATTATCTCATTTTAGTCTACTTCAGAGTATTCATTTTTTCGAATTCTCACACAATTTCCTCCCCTCCATTTTTTTTTTCTAATTTGTCAAACTACTTTCAACACTGGACCAAATCACACCTAGGATCTAGCATCATTTATTAGATTTATTTTTCGTATGTGTGTGTTTTAAATTTTTTTATTTTAATATTTTTTTAATTTTAATTTTTCTACCTCATTAATTCCTTTTCTCCCTTCCAAATGACAAAACGAAGGAATTCACCCCCAAAAAAGAGCATGAAGAAATGACAGCCAGGGATTTAACCAACACAGATACAAGCAAGATGTCTGAACCAGAATTTAGAATCACGATAATAAGAATACTAACTGGAGTCAAAAATAGATTAGAATCACTTTCTGCAGAGATAAAAGAAGAAAAAATTACCATAATGAAATAAAAAATGCTATAACTGAGCTGCAATCACAGATGGATGCAATGGCGTCAAGGATGGATGCAGCAGAACAGAGACTCAGTGATATTTAGGACAAACTTATAGAGAATAATGAAGCAGAAAAAAAGGGATATTAAGACAAAAGAGCATGAGTTAAGAATTAGAGAAATCAGTGATTCATTAAAAAGGAACAATATCAGAATCTTAGGAGTCCCAGAAGAGAAACAGAGACAAATGGGTGCAGAAGGGTTATGTGAACAAGTCATAGTGGAAAACTTTCCTAACCTGGGAAAAAAAAACCAGACATCAAAATCCAGGAAGCACAGAGGACCCCCATTAGATTCAACAAAAACCGACCATCAACAATGCATATCTTAGCAAATTCACAAAATACTCAGGCAAGGAGAGAATCATGAAAGCATCAAGGGAAAAAAAAGTCCCTAACCTACAAGGGAAGACAGATCAGGTTTGCAGCAGACCTATCCAGAGAAACTTGGCAGGCCAGAAATGAGTGGCAGGATATATTCAATGTGCTGAATCAGAAAAATATTCAGGCAAGAATTCTTTATCCAGTAAGGCTGTCATTCAAAATAGAAGGAGAGATTAAAAGTTTTCCAGACAAACAAAAATTAAAGGAATTTGTGGCCTCTAAACCAGTCCTGCAAGAAATATTAAGGTGGACTCTTTGAGGGGAGAAACGATGAAACGAAAATATATATATATATATATATATATATATATATATATATATATATATTTATCTATCTGTATATATACATAAATGAATAAATAAATAAATTCCAAAGGCAACAAAGATTAGAATGGACCAGAGAACACCACCAGAAAGTCCAACTCTACAATCAACATAATGGAAATTAATGCATATCTTTCAGTACTCTAAACGTCAATGGACTCAATGCTTCAATCAAAAGACATAGGGTAACAGAATGGATAAGAAAACAAGATCCATTTATATGCTGTTTACAAGAGACCCACTTTAGACCTAAAGACAACTTCAGATTGAAAATAAGGGGATAGAGAACCATCTGCCATGCTAATGGTCAACAAAAGAAAGCCAGAGTAGCCATACTTATATTAGACAAGCTAGATGTTAAAATAACGACTGTATTAAGAGATACAGAAGAGCATTATATCATAATTAAGGGGTCTATCCTCCAAGAAGACCTAACAATTTTAAACATTTATGCACCAAATATAGAGCACCCAAATATATAAATCAATCATTAACAAACATAAAGAAACTCATTGACAGTAATACCATAATAGTAGGAGACTTCAACACCCCACTCACAGCAATGGACACATCATCTAATAAAAAAATCAATAAGGAAACAGTGGCTTTGAATGACACACTGGACCAGATGGACTTAACAGATATATTCAGAACATTTAATCCTAAAGCAGCAGAATACACATTCTTCTCCAGAGCACATGGAATGTTCTCCAGAAGACACCATGTACTGGGACACAGATCAGCCCTAAGTAAGTACGAAAAGATCGAGATCATACTGTGCATATTTTCAGACCACAACACTATGAAACTCGAAATTGGCCACAAGAAAAAAATTTGGAAAAGTAAAAGATACTTGGAGGCTGAAGAACATCCTACTAAAGAATGAATGGGCTAACCAAGCAGTTAAAGAGGAAATTAAAAAGTATATGGAAGTCAATGAAAATGATAACACCACAACCCAAAACCTCTGGGACACAGCAAAGATGGTCATAAGAGGAAAGTAATAGCAATCCAGGCCTTTCTAAAGAAGGAAGAAAGATCTGAGACACACAACCTAACCTCACACCTTAAGGAGCTGGAAAAAGAACAGCAAATAAAACCCAAAACCAGCAGAAGACAGGAAATAATAAAGATTAGAGCAGAAATTAATGCTATCAAAACTCAAAAAAACAGTAAAACAGATCAATGAAACCAGAAGCTGGTTCTTTGAAAGAATTAACAAAATTGATAAGCCACTAGCCAATTTGATCAAAAAGAAAAAGGAAAGGACTGAGATAAATAAAATCAAGAATGAAAGAGGAGAGATCACAACCAACATAGCAGAAATGAAAACAATAATAAAAGAATATTATGAGCAATTATATGCCAATAAAATGGGTAATCTGGAAGAAATGGACAAATTCCTAGAAACATATACATTACCAAAACTGAAACAGGAAGAAATAGAAAATTTGAACAGACCCATAACCAGTAAGGAAATCAAATTAGTAATCAAAAATCTGCCAAAACACAAGAGTCCAGGGCCAGATGGCTTTCCAGGGGAATTCTACCAAACATTTAAGGAAGAGGTAACACCTATTCTCTTGAAGGTGTTCCAAAAAATAAAAATGGAAGGAAAACTTCCAAACTCTTTCTATGAAGCCAGCATTACCTTGATTCCAAAACCAGAGACCCTACTAAAAAGGAGAACTAAAGACCAATTTCCCTGATGAACATGGATGCAAAAATCCTCAAAAGATATCAGCCAATTGGATCCAACAATACATTAAAAAAATTATTCACCAGAACCAAATGGGCTTTATACCTGGGCTTGTTCAATATCTGCGAAACAACGTGACTCATCACATCAATAAAAGAAAGGACAAGAAACGTATGATCCTCTCAATAGATGCAGAGAAAGCATTTGACAAAATGCAGCATCCTTTCTTGATAAAAACCCTCAAGAAAGTAGGGATAGAAGGAACATACCTCGAGATCATAAAAGCCATATATGAACAACACAACACTAATATCATCCTCATGGGGAAAAACAGAGAGCTTTCCCCCTAAGGTCAGGAACAAGACAGGGATGTCCACACTCACCACTGTTATTCAACATAGTATTGGAAGGCTTAGCCTCTGCAATCAGACAACACAAAGAAATAAAAGGCATCCAAATAGGCCAGGAGGAGGTCAATATTTCATTCTTCGCAGATGACATGATACTCTATATGAAAAACCCAAAAGATTCCACCAAAAAACTGCTAGAATTGATTCATGAATTCAGCAAAGTTGCAGGATATAAAATCAATGCACAAAAATCGGTTGCATTCCTATACACCATCAATGAAGTGACAGAAAGATAAATCAAAGAATCGATCCCATTTATAGTTGCACCAAAACCCATAAAATACCTAGGAATAAATCTAACCAAAGAGGTGAAAAATCTATACACTGAAAATTATAGAAAGCTTATGAAAGAATTTGAAAAAGACACAAAAAAATGAAAAATGATTGTATGCTCCTTGATAGGAAGAACAAATATTGTTAAAATGTCGATACTACCCAAGGCAATCTACATAGTCAATGCAATCCCTATCAAAATAACACCAGCAGTCTTCACAGAGCTAGAGCAAATAATCCTAAAATGTGTATGGAACAAGAAAAGGCCCTGAATAGCCAAAGTAATCTTGAAAAAGAAAACCAAAGCAGGAAGCATCACAATCTCAGACTTCAAGCTATACTACAAAGCAGTAATCATCAAGACAGTATGGTACTGGCATAAGAACAGATACTCAGATCAATGGAACAGAAGAGAGAACCCAGTAATGGACCCACAAACTTATGGCCAACTAATCTTTGACAAAGCAGAAAAGAATATCCAATGGAATAAAGACAGTCTCTTCAGCAAGTGATGCTGGGAAAACTGGACAGCGACATGCTGAAGAATGAACCTGGACCACTTTCTACACCATACACAAAAATAAACTCAAAATGGATGGAAGACTTCAATGCAAGACAGGAAGCCATCAAAATCCTTGAGGAGAAAGCAGGCAAAAACCTCTGTGATCTTGGCTGCAGCAACTTCTTACTTAACACATCTCCAGAGGCAAGGGAAACAAAAGCAAAAATGAACTACTGGGACCTCATCAAAATAAAAAGCTTCTGCATAGTGAAGGACACAATCAGCAAAACTAAAAGGCAACCGACAGAATGGGAGAAGATATTTGCAAACATCATATCAGATAAAGGGTTAGTATCCAAAATCTATAAAGAAGTTATCAAACTCAACACCCAAAAAACAAATAATCCAGTGAAGAAATGGGCAAAAGACACGAATAGACACGAATAGACACTTCTCCAAAGAAGACATCCAGATGGCCAACCAACACATGAAAAATGCTCAACATCACTCATCATCACGGAAAAACAAATCAAAACCACAATGAGATACCACCCTACACCTGTCAGAATGGCTAACATTAACAGCTCACGGAACAACAGATGTTGGCAAGGATGTGGAGAAAGAGGATCTCTGCATTGTTGATAGGAATGCAAGCTGGTGCAGCCACTCTGGAAGACAGTATGGAGGTTCTTCAAAAAACTAAAAATGGAACTATCCTAGACCCAACAATTGCAGTATTTGGCATTTATCCAAGGGATACAGGTGTGCTGTTTTGAAAGGACACACGTAGCCCCATGTTTATAGCAGCACTATCAACAATAGTCAAAGTATGTAAAGATCCCAAATGTCCATCGATGAATGGATAAAGAAGATGTGGTATATATATATATGGTGTGTATACACACACACACACACACACACACACACACACACACAATGGAGTATTACTGGGCAATCAAAAAGAGTGGAATATTGCCATTTGCAACTACATGGATGGAATTGGAGGGTATTATGCTAAGTGAAATTAGTCGGTCAGAGAAAGATAAAAATCACATGACTTCATTCATGTGAGGACTTTAAGAGACAAAACAGATGAACATAAGGGAAGGGAAACAGAAGTAATATAAAAACAGGGAGGGGGACAAAACAGAAGAGACTCATGAATATGGAGCACAAACTGAGGGTTATGGGAGGGGTTGCATGAGGGGGGATGGGCTAAATGAGTAAGGGGCACTAAGGAATCTACTCCTGAAATCATTGTTGCACTATGCTAACTAATTTGGATGTAAATCTAAAAAAAAATAAAAAATAAGCCAAGTTACAAAAAAAAAAGAATTACAAAAGAAAGCTTCAAGAGACATAAAGGAAATGATTCCTAAGGAAACTAGAACATAAGGAATGAAGAGGGAAGAACAGTGGCAGTAAATGTATGGATAAATGTTTAAAAACTCTTATTTTACTCTTGAATTTTTATTTTATTTTTTAATTTATTTTTATTTTAGAGAGAGAAAGCATGAACACGGGCAGAATGAAGGGGAGAGAGAGAGGAGGAGGAGAGAAAGAGAGAGAGAGAGAGAGAGAATATCCTAAGCAGACTCTACACTCAGTGCGGAGCTCAAACCCTGCATCATGACCTGACCTAAAATCAAGAGTCAGGTGCTCAATCCACTGAGTCACCCAGGCACCCCATCCTCTTGAAGTTTTAAAAATACATTTGAAAGTTGATGAAAAAATTTAAATATTGTATAATGAGAGTTTTAATTTGCATAGATGTAATACATAGACAACTGTCAAATAGAGGAGGAGGATAAGCAACCTAAATAATGGTAAAGTTTCCACGTAGACTGAGGAATTTTAAGTATATATATTGTAATACGTGAAACAACTACTGAAAATGTTTATACATATTTATATAATAAAAAATAAAGATAAACACTGAAAAGCGTTCAAACAATCTAAAAGATAACAGGAAAGGTGGGAGAGGAAGGGAGAGTGAGACAGAGAGTGAATGAGAAAGAGACAAATGAAAGCAAACAAACATGATAGAGGATAATTATATTCGTCAAAGATGGTGATATAGGAGGTTCCTAATCTTACCTCTTTGCCTGGACACAACAAATCTACAATTACACATGGAGTAATTCCCCCTGAATGAAATCCAGCAACTAGCTGAGTGACTCCAACAAATTAGGCAAAGGAAAAAAATTCCCACATCAAAGTGGATAGGAAAGCCTGAGACACATACTTGCTATATAAATCCCAGCCCTAGAAGAGTGACTTATAATCAGAATGAAAGTAACAATTCTCCGTTTCTTCCTGAGGAGAAATTAAAACCAAAAGGTTTGGACTCAACATTTAGCACCCCAACTTTCCACCTGAGGGATGGACTACAAACATTTATTACTGAAAACCAATGGGACTTGCTAGCATCTATGAGGTTGACAGGACTATAGCAAATAAAGAGACAGTTCTCACTAGGCTTATAAGGACTCACTGTGGCCATCCCCCCACCTCCCCACCTCCGGAATCAGCGTAGAAGAGCAGATAGAAATGCCAATTACACAGTTTTTCCCTGAAAGAAGCTTATTTAATTACTTAAAAATCTGCTGCCTGAAGGTTCACCTTCCAATCAACCTCCATCAAGATGCTGACTGAGATCTTCCCCTTTGGGACATGGGTATGTATTGGCACATCTTCAACTATTGGGAGCCAGTAACAAAAAAAAAAGCACTGTGTGCAATCAGAAAAGTTTTATTGGCAGCCAAGAGCTTGGGCCAGGATCATCTCCAATAGGGGACCCCTCCATCAAGACTGGAAAAGTTAAAAAAATAATAATAATAAAAAATAATAATAAAAAAGAGAGGATTCAAATAACACTCAAAATGAAAGAGGAGACATTACAACTTATAACACAGCACTACAGGGATCTTAAAAAGACTACTATAAACAATTATACACAAACAAATTTTATTCCTTGGAAGAAATGAATGAATTCCTACAAGCCTACAGCTTATCGAGACAGAACTATAAAGAAATAAAAATCTCAGTAGATCAATTATTATAAAGAGATCAAGTCAGTAATCAAAAATCTCTGAACAACAACAACAAAATCTGTGAGTAGACGGTATCACTGGTGAATTCTACTTCACATTTAAAGAAGAATTTATACCAATCCTTGTCAACTTCTTCCAAAAATGAAAGGTAATGGAACACTTCCAAAATCATTTTATGAGGACAGCATTACCCTGACCAAAACCAGACAAGGACACTGAAAAAAAGAAAATTACAGGTCAATATCGCTGATGAATATAGATACAAAAATTTTCTGTAAAATAATAGTAAACTGAATTCAACAGGACATTAAAAGAATTATAAAACATGACTAAGTAAAATTTATTTCAGGGATGAAAAAATGGTTCAACATCTGCAAATCAATCAATGTGATACACCATATTAATAAAATGAAAAGTAAAAATTATATGATTATCTCAATAAATGCAGAAAGAGCACCCAAAATTCAAAATTCATTTATGATAAAAACTTCAACAAAGTGGATATAGAGGGAATGTTCCTCAACATTTTTAAGGGCATATATGACTAGTCCAAGGCTAGCATCATACTCAATGGTGAAAAGTTGAAATCTTTTCTTCTAACATCAAGAATAAGACAAGGATGTCCACTTTCACTACATTTATTCAACATAGTATGGGAAATCCTAGCCACAGGCATTAGGCAACCAAAGGAAATACAAGTCATCCAAATCAGAAAGGAGGAATAAAACACCTCAATATGCAGATCACATCACTTATATATAGAACACCTTAAAGACTCAACCCCAAAACTGTTAGAACTAATAAATGAATTCAGTAAAGTTGCAGGGTACACAAGAACATATCAATTGATCAGAGAAAAGAAGACATTTGACAAAATTAAAAATCCATTCTTTATTAACACCTCAACAAATTAACAAACTAAGAAAATTCCTGTGGGGAATAAGCTTAGGAATCCCCCAGGCTTACAGCAATGGGTTAACAAGGCATAAAGAAGTACAAAGTCATAGAATGCTCACATCTGAGTTTGAATAAATAAGTTTGAGCATCCCATAGTAGGGAGGTGCAAAGGCACCCCAGAAAAGAGAGGAGATGCAGAGCCCCCAGAATATAAAGGGAGGGACAAAGTCCCCAGAATAGAGAGGTACAAAGGCACCAATGTAGAACACAGGTGTATGAAATAAACAAGATTAGATATTCAAGAAGAAAGCACCCCCCAATTTAGTACTATAGCAGAAAGCTGCTTTCACAGGAAGAAAGGACAAAGTTAGGTAAATAGGTAAATTGGGCTATAGACCACTTGTCTGCACTAAAGGTGAAGTTGCCCATAGCAGAAATGATTAACGAAATAAAGGTGCCTTGTTAACTCTGAGGTTATTTGTCCTACCTGTCTCATCCTCTAGGCTAACTAAGATAAACAGAGGTGGTGCCTCATGTCTGCTGTAAAGAACCTTCCACCAGACTGACCGGTGCCAGGATTTTGTTTTGTACTAACCCAAACCCCTAACCCGGAATATCTTCAAGACCCCCTTTCCCTCATGTCCACGAGTTAATGTTCACAGATTCATTGTATCTGTGCACATCCATCACTATGTTTGTAAGCTTTCTGATCCTAATAAAAATGGAGCAAGGACCCTTATTCAGGGCTCTGGTCTTTTCCCAGACATTACCCATCTCTCGCTTTTCATTCTGAGTCTGGCTCTCTTGCTAGACAAAAGAGAATTTTAGAACCAGAGTCTATGACAAATTCCCAGAGATGATAATAAGCATCTAAAAAACAAAGACTTAGCTAACATTTAACATATTTCCTGATGAGAGAGAATGGATGCTTTGTCTCTAAGACTTGAGACAAGGCAAAGTTGTCTGCACTCTCTACTGTTATTCTACATAATAATGTAAATCCTAGCAATGAAATAAATTTTAAAAAAGGAGTAAAATCCATACAGATTGTAAGTGAAGATATAAACATAGGCTTATTTGCAAACAATAAGATTGCCTACTTAGAAAACCCAGAGAATCTTTTTGAAATTTTCCTAGAACTAATAAATAATTTGAGCAATGTTGCAGGATATAAAGTCAACCCCCCCCCACACACAAAATCATATTTATATATAGTAACAATGAATTATTTAAAACCAAATTTAGGGAAAAATATTATTAACAATAGTTTCCAAAAATAAAATATGTTAGTATATATCAAATTTATAGGTTGAAGGTCTATAGGTTGAAAACGATCAAACACCAATGAAAGGAATAAAATGAGACCTAAATTATTGGAAAGACATATTTCTGTCTTGGATAAAGCCTCAAAATATTTAACATGCCAATTATCTCCTAATGTGATAGATAGATTTAATCCAATTCCAATCAAAATTCCAGCATGAGAATTTTAGATATAGACAATTGACCCTAAAATTTATATGGAAGGCAAAGAATGGTCTTTCAAACCATTTTGAAAAAACAAATCGAAGAGATCACACTCTCTGGCTTTAAGAATTAATATTAAGCTGCAAATAATCAAGGCAGTGTTGTATCAGCAAAAGACTATAAACATAGATCAATGGAACATAGAGTCCAGAAACAGACTTATACAAACATGGCCATTTAATTTGTGACAAAGTTTAAAAGGCAGTTGAATGTAGAAAGGATAATAATCTCTCAAACGAATTACTTTGGAAAGATTGGACATTCTTGTGCAAATAAAAGAACCATGACTTAAATAAATGTTAACCACTACTTATATTATACAAATATTAATTAAAATGAATCATATCGGGGCGCCTGGGTGGCTTAGTCGGTTAAGCGTCTGACTTCGGCTGAGGTCATGACCTCACGGTCCGTGAGTCAAGCCCTGAGTGGGACTCTGTGCTGACAGCTCAAAGCCTGTAGCCTGCCTCAGATTCTGTGTCTCCCTCTCTCTCTGACCCTCCCCCGTTCATGCTCTGTCTCTCTCTGCCTCAAAAACAAATTAAAAAAAAATTTAAAAAAATTTAAAAATCACACTTTGAAAAATTAAAAAAAAAAATAAATAAAATGAATCATATCTCCAAATAGAAACCATAGAACTATAATACTTTTTGAAGAAAACTTTTGTTATCTGGGGTTAAGGCAACAGGTTCTTAAAGTCAATGCCAAAAGTACAATTTATAAAATTGTAATTTGAAAACTTGGACTTTATTGAAATTTAAAACCTTTGCTTTATTTAAAAACACAAGAATGAAAAGATATGATACAGCCTGGGATCATATAGGCAAGTGACATATGCAACAAAATACTTCAATCCTGGGCATTCCTGTGTGGGTCAGTTGGTTGAGATCTGACTCTTGGTTTTGGCTCAGGTCATGATAGCCCTGCATCAGGCACTTTGCTGACAGCATGGAGCCTGTTTAGGATTCTCTCTCTCGCTCTCTCTCTCCCTCTTTCTCTCAAAACAAATAAATTAATTTAAAAAATTAATCTCTGTGGCTTCTGGGTGGCTTAGTCAGTTAAGCATCTGACTCTTGATTTTGGCTCAGATCATGATCTTGCAGTTTTGCGAATTCAAGCCCCATGTCTGTCTATGTACTAACATTGGGGAAACTGCTTGGGATTCTCTCTCTCCCTTTCTCTTCCCCTTCCCACACATACAGTCTCTGTCTCTCTCAAAATAAATAAATAAAGTTAATTAAATTTTTAAGAAAAGGATTGCATAAAAGATTTAATTCCATCCTGAACATATAAAGAACTCTTAAATCCCAACTATAAGAAAAAAATCTAATTTAAAAATGGGCACAAGGGGCACCTGGGTGGCTCAGTCAGTCAAATATCTGACTTTGGCTCCAGTCATGATCTTGCAGTTCTTGAGTTTGGGCCCCACATTAGGCTCTCTGCTGTCAGTGTAGAGTCTGTTTTGGATCCTCTGTTTCCCTCACTCTCTGACCCTTTCTTTCTCTCCCTCTCTCTCTCTCTCTCTCAAAAAGAAATAAACATTAAAGAAAAAATGTTAAAAATAATGGACACAAGATTTGTATGTTTCACCAATACAGATACAAATATGGCAAATAAGTATATGCAAAGATGTTAAATATAGTCATTAAAGAAATAGAAATTGAAATCATGACAAGCTATCACTACACACTTATTAGAATGGCTAAAATATATGATACTGGCAATACAAACTGCTGAAAAGTTTATGGAGAAGTTGGAACTCTTACACTTTCCTTGTGCAAATGGAAAGTATTACATCCACTCTAGAAAACAGTTTTATAGTTTGTAATAAAGTTACTCATTATTTCCATGTATACCAATAATCCTATTTCTGGGTACCTACTCAGAAGAATCATAATCTGAAGAAATATAATCTTTAATTCACACACAAACCTATGCATAGATGTTTGTGGTAGCTTTGTTCATAATATGCACTGGATACAACTCCAATGTCTTCAGCAAATGAATAGCTAAACAAGCTGGGTGCATCAATGCAATAGAATACTATTTAGTAATAAAAAGAAACATGCTGTTGATACATAAAACAACTTGAATGACTCATACAGGCTGTATGCTGAGTGAAAGAAACTATTCTTACAAGGTCACATACCATAGCATTTTGTTAACATGGTATTTTTTTAAAGATAAAACTATAATGGAGCACAGATCAGTGGTTTCTAGGCTTAGGGCTTAGGAAAATATGTTATTAGTATGGAATAGTAGGAGAGAATTTGGGGAAATGATGGAGTTCTTCTCTATCTTGATCGTGATGGTGGTACATGAATCTATATGGATGTTAAAATTAATTGAGCTGAATTGCCAAACAATAACAATTTTACTGTATAATTTGAAATAGTTTTAAGTGTAATAAAAACACAGGGAAAACATGAATCAGGGGACTAAAGTCCCAAATATTATAAGTTGACTTACTTTTTTAAACTTAATGAGATTTTTCTTGACAAAGTGTTACATACCTAGGCACTAGCAAAATTTAGATTAATGTGGATTGTTCAAAAAAAAAGATCAGCATTAAATAAAAAAGGTCTTTTTTTAAAAACATTGGATACATATGGTGGTGATAATTACAGATTATTAAGCTTTATACTTATGTCAGTGTAATTTGAGGAGAAAAACAGGAGCAAAAATTGTGAATTTTAAAAGAAAATTATTATCAGTGGCATTTCTATCTAGTTTAAAAATATATATCATACCAGAGTATCCTCAATTAATTTTTGACAAGATTTCTGGGCTAATAGATCTGAGAAATGTCATAGACAAAGTTTACCTACTTAGCCTTCATTACTAGAAATGACCCTTGGAGAAATCCACAATATTCTATTACATACAGGAATTCCTAGAATATTAGATTCATATCTCAACACCACATTTTCAATAGAACAAATTTAGAGTAATGTATTTCTAAAGTTAGCAACATAATGTTAAAAACCAATAGTGATAACCAATTCATAGGATTATTGTAAGAAGTAAATTTATTATGAGATGTCAAATATGTAATGCAGTGCCCATAGCATACATAGCAAAGGATTAATAATTTGTTTTAATGGAACTTCACAGTTTAAAAACACTCCTAACACTGAGAAATGTTTAGTTATTTGTCCTAGGTTACTCTGTAAGTCACTGAGTTTAACCAAAGTCCGTTTCCAATGTACTTTCTGTTAAATCTTGCTTTTATATAATGATGATTAAAAGAAACAGGTATGTTTAAGCCAGAGTGGGGAAGTATGGTTCATGGAGAGGAGAGGCATAAAAGTTTTTGTCTGATATTTACAGAGACTGAACACAAAAAAGGACTTAGTTAGTTTACTACTGCTTCATTCAGAGAATGATTACAAAGTAAGTTCAGGGAGCTAGACATTGTGGGAGACACCAGTAGAGAAATAATGCATATGGTAGCAGCCTATTCCTAAGGTGCAGGAGGACACAGAAAAAAAATATGATGTTTTCTGAAAAAGCTTTGTGAGAAATATCAAGGTTTGTATTTATAAAAGTTAATATTACACAAAAATAGATTTCTCTAACTTTTAAAGTCACTGGAGCACCTATTAGAATTTAGATTAAAAAGGAAAATCATGCAATTTAGGTCATTCCTTTTTAAGGTGAGAACAATTTTGTAATGTTTTTGCAATTTTTAAATTAATGATCTTTGTGAAAGAAGGTGATCACTCAAGTTGCAGTAGATCTAGAATAAAAATGTTAGTCTTCAGATTTACTTATTAATTCAACAAATACTCCTAAAAGACTTATTTGCTTATCTATGTTAAATACTACAGAGATGCTCTTAAATGATTAAATGAAGTAGCCAATATAAGTTATCTAGTATAACCTAGAGCAAAAATAAAAGTTTTTGATATATTGAATTGTCTATATCCCTTGTTATTTATTTTTAAAAAGTGATAAGTAATTATAATAATAACAATGATAAAATGACCGTGCATAGATGATCAAGAATTCTGTATTATATTTTAAATTTTGTAATATACATAGGCAATAGAAATGTATGGTTATCCAACTTATTAAATAATATTTTGACAACTGGAACTCAGGTTATATAAATCAGAAATTTACAAAAAGTAATAAATCAAAGAGCTAATAGGTCAAACAAAGTAAGCACTTTTATTACCTAATATAGACCTAACTAAAAGAGGTCAATTTAAAAGACAAACTTACATTCCACCTTCACCCCAGATCAGGGATCTCATGATATCTTGAGGTTATCAGGACAAATAACTGACTACTACTTATAAACCAGCCAATACTAAATTGTACCACATGGCTACACCTATGGTTCTTCATTTGTTATCATAATGGATCTCAAGAATGAAAGAGAAGGATTACATGAAAAGACCCTGAAAATAGTAGTAAACTACTTAATTAGATTGTTTGCCTCTGATTTTGTAACCATCATCAATTATTTTGGGATCTTAAATTCTTATCTCTTCCAATATTTTAAAACTTCTGGAGAATCTATTGTCTATGGAAACTATATCAAAAAAGCATCAACTTAAAATCAGTTCTGAATTATAGTTTTAGAAAACTCATCCTAGATTTTTCACTTTGCCAAGCAAGACTCAAGAGTAAGATCATTGTATTCTACTCTCCATACAGCTTATTATATATATATATATATATATATATATATATATATATATATATATAATTAAATGTTTTTATTTGTTTTTGAGAGGGAGAGTGAAAGCATGAGCAGGGGAGGAGTAGAGAGAGAAGGAGACAGAGGATCTGAAGTGGGACCCACAGTGACAACACAGGGCCAATGTGGGGCTTAAACTCATGATTCATGAGATCACGACCTGAGCTGAAGTTGGACACGTAACCAATTGAGCCACCCAGGCACCCCACCATACAGCTTATTTTAAAAAAAATAATGAGATATAAATCTAGAATGTTGTCATCCAACCGCCTGTTACTTATAATTTAAGGAAGTTGTCATTGGTAGCTGGCTACTGTACCATTCTGTAACCATAACATGACGGTTACCACACCAGGCACAGAAGATGAAATACTCACTTGTGGAATCTAAAAACACAAAGCAAATAAATAAGAAAAAGAAAAGGCAGAATCAAACCTATAAATACAGAGAACAAACTGATGGTTGCCAGAGGGAAGGAGGCTGAGAGGATTTGCAAAATGGGTGAAAGGGAGTGGGAGACACAGGCTTCTAGTTTTAGAATGAATAAGCCACAGGAATAAGTGGCACAATGTAGAGAATACACCCAATATTATAATAGTGTTATATGGTGACAGATGGTACTTATACTTGTGATGAGTGTAGCATAATGTACAGAGGAGTTGAATCACTATGCTGTACACCTCAAACTAACGTAACATTGTGTGTCAACTATATTCAAATTAAAAAAAAAAGGAACAAAAGCATGATGCCTTTCTCATGGAGTTTATGGCATGGTCAGTGGTGGAAAAGAGTAAACAAGTTAAAAAATAAATAAATAAATAATCACAGATTGAGCTATGTGATCCAAAGAAAAACAATCATTTTTTAAAGGAAATATGTTAGAAAGATCTTACCAGACTGGGGCTCAGAGAGGGTTCAAATGATGTGATATCTTTATGTTAATGTATTCTTAGAAATTAATTTAGGTGAAGGCATGCTGGATAGGGGAGTGGGATTAGTTCTGTCCTAGCAGGCAACATAAGCAAAAGCTACATGGTGAGAGGGAAATAAGGAAACAAAAAGAAACTTCTCTGGCTGAAGATAAGAAAAGAACACTGAGAAAAGGGTCCAATCCTGCAGGGTCTGTTGGGTAATTTTAAAGTTATTGGTCTTCATCTTAAGAACAACAGGAAATTATTGAAGGTTTTAATGTTGAAGTTGATAGTAACCCATTTCAGGACAGTTAATTCACTTGCTTTTTTCCCCCACAATTTAGGAAAGAGTTGTTGGTAGCTTATAATAGGAGGCTGTGGGTGTGGGAAGAACTGACCCATTACAAATATTATTCTGTAAATATGTGTGAGTACTATTTGTGCAAGAACATTTAATTATATTCAAATAAAGTCATTCTGGTTCTCAAAAAAAACTTCTTCTTCAAATGTATGAAGGCCCCTCAGCTAAGAAAAAAATGGTATTTGCATAATTTAAAGAAGTGTGTTGATTTATTACATTTCTGGATCACTCCTGGAGCCTTCCCAGGAGTCTAGATAATGATACCAATTGCTTCCTCTCTTCATCAAGGCACACTCCATAAACTTCGTGGATAATATGTCTGCCCAAGGTCTAAATATCTGAAGAGTTAAGTTTAAATTTTGCTATTATTCATATAGTTCTAGGGCTGCTTGAAGTTAACTGTGATAAACTAGCCATTTTAGTGAATGATCTGAACAGTAGTCTCAGCAGCATTGAGTGCAAATTTATTCAAATTGACACTAAGGAAGTCATAGATCTCTCATTTGAAACACACTATAGTATTTTTCTATGTGCCAAGAAAGTTAAAGAAGATAAAGGTTTGTCTAGCAAGCCATCATGAATGCAAAAATCAACAGCACAGCTGGAATTTATAAGCTGTTCTTGCATGGTTTGGGATGAGTGTATCTACAATTTCAGAAGAGTGGTTTATTGTAATGGATTTTAAGTAATCTGAGAATCTATAGCTCATAAAAGGAAATGAAATAATGAGAAAACGTTTGGGAGACAAAGGAAAAGTACTATAATACCAATTGGAATTAGGATAACCGACAGAAGTGATCTGAGAAGAGCTATGTTTTCAACAGGGCTACATTGACTACATCAATTAATAATCGCTGCAATCCTTGAAGTCAGTATTACTACTTTTCTGTTTTGTAGAGGAAGGTATGCAAGAAGTAAAGTGATTTGCCCAAATGATAAAATTAGCAATTTATAGAATCTGAATCAGAGACAGTGGTCTCTCTAAAAGAGGAATCATTGAACTAAACCATCCTTCCACCACAGGGTTAATTGGAAAGTTAACTTCAGAAATGTTGCTGCAAAGTGGAGATACTTATTCTGGAATATTGAGAATGCAATAATACTTTATACTTCCTTTTTGGTTTAAACAGATAAGGTTAGGGACACTGGGTCGCTCAGTCGGTTAAGGGACCGATTAGTGATTTACGCTTAGGTCATGAACTCATAATTCATGAGCTGCAGCCTGGCTTCTGGCTTTGTGCTGACAGAGGTAAGCCTGGTTGGGATTCTCTCCCTCTCTCTGCCCCTCCCCACTGCACTCATGCACACTCCCTCCTTTCTCAAAATAAATAACCTATTTTTTTTTAAAGGTGAGGTTTAATACTCTAATTTCTTAAATGAGGAGCATCTAAATTTCATCAGCCTCCTGGTATTCTTATGTGTGTTATTCTTTAAAGTAGTAGCAAGAACCATTGAGTCAATGAAAAAAAAAAAAAAAAAACAAAACAAGAAAAACAATACTTCCTAGAAGGAGATACCTTAGATAGACCACTGATTGCAGCCAGAAACTGAGATCCTAAAATAAAATTTAGTAATTCTGATATTTTAAGGACACATAAAATAAAAACATAGCACTGTTCTGTGCCTTGGAATAAGAGTTTGTGTTGAGAGTATTTATTTGATGTCAAACACCAAAATGAAAGTGAGTAGGATGGAGGGAGGTATTCAAATATTTGTTTAAATCACCACAAATTAGGATTCCCTGACGAAGCAAATATAGCTCAAAAATCTATAATTTTTCTTTCTTTACCAACTTGATAAAAAATAGTATCTTATACAATAATGAAAAACCTCCATTATCTGGTTGTTGTTTTTCACTGAAATCATGAAACATTGGTCCTTTATCTGATGACTTGATTTACTTTTTTTTTTCCTCTTTCCCTCCTCTTTCTCTTTCCCCAGCTTCTACCTGCTCACTGAATGAATGCTGAGACTACCTAATTCATTTATTCTACTGCTTGTATTGGAGATATTTCCTTTCATTCAGTTTGAATGTTCACTTCTTTCCTTTTCCATCCATCCTTAACTCACATTTCTCAATATACCTATAAACTGACCTTTTCAAAAAAGCTTTTCTGGATTTATCTGAAGGAATTAAGTTAACTTTCATAACTATTCTATTAAAGGATTGTACTTAGAAGAAACAAATTAGACCAACAGATAGAGTGCATTTCTTTTTTTTTTATTATTATTATTAATTTTAGAGAGAGAGAGAGAGCATGAGCAGGGGACAGGGGCAGAGAGAGAAAGAGAGAGAATCTTAAGCAGGCTCCACACTCGGCACAGAGCCCAATTAGGGGTTTGATCCCATGACCCTGTGATCATGACCTGAGCCAAAATCATGAGTTGGACACTAACCAACTGAGCCACAAAGGCACTCCATCTTCTTTCTCCTTTCAATAGTTCCTCCAACTTAATAATATTTGCGTGTCTGAGTACCAGTTCCTTCACACACACAATCACACACACTCTCACACACCTACAATACGCATACATATATGTACACACAAATAACATACATGGACACAAACACACACAAGTCTGAGAGTAGTCTATTTGATCACATAAGTTTTGTTTTTAAGAAAGAACTAATTAAATGTTATTGTATGAAAAATGTATCATTCATAATTTAATCCCACTAATACTTATTGAGCTTCTGAGAAGCCAGTAGTAAAGCAGACATGGAATATGTTTTTCTTAGATCTGGTAGCAAAAAGCTAGTTTGTGATTACAAGCAAAATTAATCTTTGATAGAAGATAAGATAGCGATTACTCCTAGGGGTAAAATATAATTTTACCCAAGTGGGAAAAGAGCTATTTCAATAAATTAAGTACATATCACATTTATATTGAACATTTACCATAAGCAGAAGAAAATCCAAATTTTGGAATTTGCAGTTCATATAAATGCAAAGGTAGAAATTACTTTAAAAAGTGAACAATGTTATGAGTAATTATTTATAGTGAATATTTATAATGAGAATATATCAATTACAAAATTTTAAACATTAATATTGAAGTCACATTTCTGAAAAAAATAATTGCTTGACAACTCTAAAAGTACATACTTTTCTAGATTTTTCTCTGCATACTCTTTGGCAGAATATTGTGGTATCATCTTTTGGGGGGGTGGAAAGGAAAATAATTCTTGCCTCTAGCATGGTTTATTTAAATGTTTTTTTAATTACTTATAACTTAGGAATTTTCCTTGCTTTTTCACAACTTGGTAACCTCAATTACATTTTGAGTGTGATATTTGGAATAAACTCTAAAGTGTGCTTATATACAAGTTGTAAAATGTTAAAGCATTTCAAGTGTTCTTGTGCATTTGTTTACCTTACATAGTTTGAATTGATACTGATTAACCAGTTTATTGTCAATATACACAGTGCCTGGCATATTTGAGTTTTATCTTACTTTGACCGATTCAAGTATTTTATTTCACATAAGAGATTTAAAATGTTTCCAAAGTGTCCATATGATCCACTCCTTTTAATTAGTTTGATTATCAAACAATACAAAAGTTTATTCCTCATTCAAATTTTATCACTTCCTCTTAACGAGTTACTGGAATGTTATCTGTTATTTTGTTTAAACTTCATGTTGGCAGATAAAATATTTCTATTTTTTACTTACCTTTATTCTGTTTTTCAAAATCTGTTCTTTTTATCTGACTTTTTACTAATTACTTAATACATTATCTGTTAAAACTTTTTGTTTCTTTTATATGTCCAAATCAGAAGTTAATAATTTTTCACTTGTGTATCCAAGTGCCACAAAATATCTTTAAAACATTCAGTTAAAATAATTTATCAAGCTTAATAGATAATGCATAACCATTGAGAAAAAAACAATATGGTACTTCTTATAATTGCATATACTATATGATCAAGTATATTTATAACAGACAAGCATTTCCATTTTTAATTTCATGAATGACAATCATATTCACTGCTTATAATTTCACATATCTGATGATAGAAAGAATGTCCATAGACTAACTTCTAGCTCCATATATTTCAAATTCTGTTTTTGCTCTACCATTCACATACTTCAGAGTATATTACAATATCACATCTGGCTTTGCATCTCTCCATTTTGATGCTGGCTGAATCAACAGAATGGAAAATACTTATATCCCTGAAAGTCATTTTAATACCAGGGTGACTAGAAATAACTTAATCATACAGGAAACTGATTATGAAGCAAATGAATACATTCTACAAAACTCCAATGTATCAGCAAGTGAGTTTCTCTTAGCTAGATCATAAAAGTGACTATAGCCTCTCCAAGTCATCCAAAAAGAAGGGCAGTAAGATGTGCAATAAAATGGAAGTCAGAGTGAAGAGTTACCAGTCTTAATGGATAGTGATGAAAATATCTTACTTTTGCAAATTTTGCAAAAAAAAAAAATGACTTACAAGACACATTTATAGGTTCCTTCTTATTACTTATCCAGAAGACTATTTTTCAGGGTGTCTGAAACTTAAACTTCACTAGTTTCATGGTTAATCTGCTTGTGATTATAAGAAGGATACAATGAAACTACTTGTCTCATTTCTGTTAATTTTTTCATTTTTGTTAATTTACACTTTGACTCTTCTTTCTAGCTTGTATGATATCCAACCACTTGCCAATCTTGCATATTTTATAACTGAAGTAACTTTTAATCTATGCTTATTTTCTGTTCTATATTCATTATTACCATTTTAATTTGAGCCTTTTGGTTATCATCTATTCATTTTCCAACTAATGGATACAGCTCTTATTCCTTCTCTGCTCAATTTTTTTTCATACATGTTATCATATCAACTTTCAAACCATATCAAGGCCTTTCAGGTTATGTCATATTCCAGCCTTGCTCATACCTCTTTAATGTTCTCCATTCTACTGAATTAGTTATAAACTCCTGAGCCAGATTTCAAGGTGACCTATAATTTGAATTTATTCTATCTTTGCCAAAAAAGTAATTAACAAAGAATACATATTTCTTTTCTTCTTTTTTCACAAAATACATATGTCTATAACTACAAGTAGTTCATACGTTCCTTGAGACCAGAGATTTTTGTTTCCTTAATGGATTTCTAATCCTCACCATAGAAATTTACAAATACTCAATTTTTGTTGAAATAAAGTGAGAGACAGCAACACACTGGATTGATGTAGACAAAATGAATTTTCAAATGGAATCTCTCTCTGGAAGTTATATTTTACATCAGTCAAGTGTATAGACATTTGCAGAAGAGAATTATACTAATCTAAGTTCACAAGTGATCAAATTTTAGCAACTTTTTATGCCTATTTACAACAATGACTACCACAAAGTTGTTCTTATTTTCGTATCTCAAATATTTTAGGAACTGCAAGTGATTTTAGCATCCTTGTTCCTTTATATTGTTTCGAGAAAATGAGTCTTTCTCTGTATCAGTCAAAATTCGTCTGGGAACTATAGCTACTAACCTATTTTGATTGACAATACTTACTACAGGTAATATACCTTAAAGAAATATGGGGAAAGCTGGAGAAATAAAGTTCTAGATGAGAGAATGAGAGGATCAGAAAGTTATTAGCCAATTCACTTGAAGCAATAGTGCAGGAGGACAAAGTGAAAAATAAGAGATATCAAAGGACCCAAGTACATCCAGTGTAAAAATGGAACTGAAAAGAGGTGTTTCAGGAAGAGGTGTTTACTATAATGCTCTATAGTAAACTTTTGTACCTATTCAGTTACCACCACTGTGGATCTGAGACCACTCCTGGTCAGCACAGCTAGTAGTCAGGAGCACAAGCAGAATGTGAAGTAGAGATTAATGGAGACGATTTAGAGCCTTAAGTTTGACTGCAAAGACTTTTCAAAAGTTAAGTCTGCATGCTTCACCTTTGCCTTCCAAAACTTGTGTGAGTTCTTCTTTGGACCAACTAAGTCTAGAGTCATTAAAGCAAGAGGACTCTGGGAAACATAGTTTTTAGTGTTAACCAAGTTGATAACATACAATATACTTCATTGCTTCTCTTGAAGAAATTCTTGTCTGTTTGTGAGCTCATGGCAATTTGTTAACCAATTGCGTCCTGGAAAATTTTCTCTGGGCTAAAAATAAATAACTAAATAAACAAGAGACATTATTTGGGGCTCTTGTGAGTTTCTATCCTGTAAATAATCTCTCTGAGGCCAATTTCAAGTCCCAGAGTGATCTTACTGAACATGGAGTTGGGAAGAGATGCTCTTTCAAATCATTTTGAGCCAGTTCAACATTCCACTGGTATCCTCTCCTCTTATTAATTGATATAATCAATATAATGCTTTCTTTGTTAGCCTCTTCAATTCAATTTTAACGTCAGCTATATGAATACAGATTTTTCTACCTCTCACTTACTACATAATCCTGTTTTTGACTTAAAAATCCTAGGGCGCCTGGGTGGCGCAGTCGGTTAAGCGTCCAACTTCAGCCAGGTCATCATCTCGCGGTCCGTGAGTTCGAGCTCCACATCAGGCTCTGGGCTGATGGCTCAGAGCCTGGAGCCTGTTTCCGATTCTGTGTCTCCCTCTCTCTCTGCCCCTCCCCCGTTCATGCGCTGTCTCTCTCTGTCCCAAAAATAAATAAACGTTGAAAAAAAAAATCCCTAAACTTTTATTTAGTCTGTTTTTCTTGGCAAAATGTCTTCTCTATTCCTACTCAATCCATAATTATACCATGAGATATCTATATCTATATCTATATCCATGAGTTGATAATATATCTGTACCTATCTTCATATCTTCACTAGAAATTGCATCACCTTGAGTGACAAGTTAGTGTGTACTTTCCTAAAATCTATTCTTCTATGCAAACAGTGTGAGCCCTTTCAATCTAGAGACATACCTTTCGAGAATTGGACATTGTCTTGCATTATCTCATTATGTCTATAATAATTTTGTGTGTGTGTGCTCTCACTTCTATTCCTAAAACTTTTATTCTGTACTGTAGTCAAATTTTAAAACTTTATTTTCCAAGGAAATTATTCATTTCAGTTGGTTTTGAAATTCAACTGAGTTTAGTTTGTGAATTAGTCTCATACTTGTCCCCCTAGGTAACATATCTTTGAGGTTATTTTTCATGTTTTCTTAAACTGAGTTTCATGAATTTATTTTAGAGAAAAAATATATTTATATGACAAACAAATCAATTTGGTAATCAGCACGAAGTGTTCATATATCTACTTAATATACACAGATGCTAATCACATAGTTTGTAAGAAGAATCACTTGGTTCAAAAACATGTGGCTAATTGTGATTTTTTTAAACTTCTTTTTTAAACTTCTGCCTTTTCAAACATACTTCAGATGATATGTATCTAGCAGCTAATATCATCTTCTAAATTATACACTTGAAAATGACTTTTTGCTTACAATATGTTTTTACTTTTAATATAAATTTTAATATAAACTTAAAAAATGTACAACAGTTTGAATTATCTGTCATGTTTTTTTCTAGATTGTCATCTCTGAATTATAATGCCATAGAATTATGAAGATGCATGTTACTTTTTCATTCATTCAATTTATACTTATTGCTCAGTCGTTATTTGCCAGACACTGGACTAAGCCTTCAGGAAAGAGAAATGAAAGATATGATTCTTATGCTTTAAAAGTTCTCAATCTAGCAAGGAAATGAGGTAAGTGAGCATCAATTTTAATACAGTGCAATAAGTACTATAAAATCAGAGAAGAATGACCTAAAATGTGGGAATGCATAATGTATTTTTATATTGTAGACCTATGGCAACAGAGGCTGGAGAATTCTGTTTCCAGAAATATATTTTGGGAGCAATAATGCATATGCTGCTACATCTTCAATGCCCAATTCAGGTCCCTGATTTCAAAACTTTATAATAAAATTCTTCTCTATCTCTCTTTTTCCTTCATGTTTCAATAATTTTTCATTTATGTTATCCTTAAATTTCAAAAAAGATATTCTAAAATTTTGGTGTGAAAATATTGAATCTGCAGAGCCACATTTTGATCAAGTGTATTATTTCCTTGACAATTGTCTCGCATCCCTTTTCTTTGTTCTAAAAGTCCTATTACTAAAATGTAGGAAATCTGGATTAACCAACCCTGAAAAATGAGGAAATAGGCTGGGAGTTCTTTTAATATGATTCATGCTAGAAAACTTTTTCTTCCTGGTAAGAAGCTAAAATCAGAGAGTGAAAAATATTTCAAAATTGTGGTAATCACTAAATACAAGGGAGGGTAAATAAAACTTATTGAGTCTTTTATGCATACTACCTTACATATGTTAATGTCTGAGGTCATTTAATTCTAACGACAGCCTGATGAACTTTGCATCCCCAAATATTGCTGGACAATAGTCAACTATACCATCGGTTTAATTCTATACATCTGATCTGAGATTTAGAGGAAACCATGGTGATCAAAATCAATTTTGTGTCACTACATTTAGGATTATGTTAGTAACCGCACTTAAATTGTTATATTTTAATCAATTAATTTAATGTTTCTCCCTCCCCACTCCAACACACACACACACACACACACACACACACACACACACACGTGTGCACATACACATTCATAATTCATACTTAGTGTAGTCAAGGACTCACATGTATGACCAGTGTACTAAGCACATTATCTAAGTTTTACTTATCCTTTAACATCCTCCAGGAAGTCTGTATACCCACAAGTCAAGAAAGGACAAGCCAAACAATTTGTATAACCCAGTGCAAAATGAAAACATAAAGCCTCTTGGTCAAAAATCATTAAAACTTTAAGACAGTGAGAGCAAAACATTAATCCAAACATAAGGCTTTGTTTGTACAGATTGTTCATAAATCTGGTTCTAAGTCCATATTAAATATTTCTTTTTAGTTACCTTATGTCACTTTGTGTTTTACTTATCATAGCAAGTATGACATTCTAAGTATGACATTGCTGGGCTGCCATAACAAAGTACCACAGACTGGGTGGCTTAAGCAAGAGCAATTTATTTTTTTAATGTATAAGAGGCTAGAATTCTGAATAAGGGTACTCTCCTTGACTCATATATGGCTATCTTTGCCCTTAGCCTTTACACTGTTTCCTCCGGTACCTGTGTCCAAATTTCCTCTTCTTAAAAGATTACCAGTCATATTGGCTAAAGACTCATTCTAATGACCTCATTTTAACTTAATTACCACCTTAAAGACCTCATCTCCAAATGCAGTCATGTTCTGAGGTCCTTGTAGTTAGGACTCCAACATATATATTTTGGATAACACAATTTGGCCCCTTTATAATACCTTTGTTATGGATATAGGCTCTCTTAGGTCAGTGGTCCTAAGTTGTTTTTTACCGTAGTAAATTTGTCATCTGTCACATTCAATGGGAAAATAAACCCTCAATGAATATCTGCTAATTGAATAAATTAATAAGTGAATTATTATATGTGTACATATCAGAGATTCTTTATGGTCTATTGTCAAAGGGATTCCAAGCTTCAGACCTGTGGTTCTTGAGATTAAGTGAACATTTTCTGAGACATTAAAAAAAAAAAAAAGCACTAGAGTGGAAATGGAAAATTTCATGAGATGATTAAGCCATTACACATAAAAAGTTTTGTTTGAACTTTTGTCTGTATCTAGTTGGAATGTCAGGTAAAATATAGTAATTTAATAATTAAAAATAAATACTCATATGTTAGAAAACTTATCCTTTAAGTTACTCAGATTACAGAAAAACATGGTAAATAGTGAATATTTTGAAAGTTATTTTTAAGTGGAAATGCTAATTTATGCAACATTTTACTTTGTGTTAATTGATAATTTTATTACTTTAGAAATAAAGGTGAATTTTTTAACTTTACTCAAAGTTTAGTTCTAATTTATTACTTACCAAATACTGCTGAAATATCAAAAACTCACTAGAGAATGTGGTTTAATTTCATGAAATATTGGCTGAAATGTATTACACAGATTCATATGTATATAAAAGACATTAAGCAACTAGATTGAAGTTACTCTTGCAAATGCAATCTACATAATCTTTGAAAAATGCTGTGCTCTAAACTGAATAAGGTAGAGATACTTTGAAGTAACAGACTTTTTTTTATTCTGCTAATAAAGTAACTAAAATATATTAGGCAGATGTTATAATTAGAAATCAATTAACTTGTACATAGGTCTAAATTGAAAATTGTCTCCTGAAATTGAAGAACAAAAATATTTTAAGTTAATTTGGTCTCTACTAGATTCCATTGGGCCTTTTGAAAATAGTGTTCTCAAGCTTTTCTTTAATTTTTGATCCAAAAATAGTATTCAATCATACTTCTTTCTCCTTATTTTTTCTAGCTGTTTGGTTAGAATGATGACTGGTCCAAGATGCATAAATCTGAAAAGGATCCTAAAATGACCAAGCCCTCAAATTCCATAAGTAGAAACTGCTAACCCATCTCTCTTTTTTTACCCAAAGTGACCCTTGTTCTTCTGCTGGGAAGAAAAAGAGTATCTCCTTTCTGGTTTAGCAGAAAGCTCTGGGTCCAACTTCTCTTTGACTTGTTTGCTTTTCCCAAATAAACAGTTGAAAATGTGTTCTTTTGAGGATTCTAAATAATATAAATTCATAAAGAAAATATAATAAAAGTAACATTTTGTAATTATAGTGGAATACAACTGAAAAACAAGAAAACAATCCCTAAAAATATCAGTGCCAAAGGATGCCTGCGTGGCTCAGTTGATTAAATGTCCAACTCTTGTTCAGGTCATGATCTCATGGTTCCTGAGATGGAGCCCTGCAATGGGCTCTGTGCTGACAATCCGGAGCCTGTTTGGGATTCTCTCTTTCCCTCTCTGTCTGCCCCTCCCTGGCTCATGCTTGCTCTCCCTCTCAAAATAAGTAAATAAACTTAAAGCATATCAATGCCAAATTTAATGAACCACTCCTTAAAAATGTATACAATTTCAAGGCATCCATTTTGTTTTAAATCAGTATTTCTTCCATTTTATTGTGTCACTCTCATTTATCACTACTTGTTTTATCCATTTTAAATGCATATTATCTAGTATATTGGTAGTGGTCTAATAAGCTGTTTTAAATTTAGGTTTTATGTTTTAATACTTTGTTGTCATGCTGTTTTCTTTCATTTTTAATTTGTACATAATTAAATAAAATGTAAATATCAATATTCATAGTGTATGTGGTGGAATAAAATATATTACTTCAAATAATATCACAAATTTCATTTTGAAATTAATTTCTATAATTACCAATAATTTTTGATAATAACCATTATTCATTTCAGGAAGAAATAGAAATAATTCTGAGATATGTAATGAGCTTTCAAAATACAATGCAATAGTAATTAGACATAGTAAGAGATTGTTTATCCTCTTAACTGATACTCTTCACTGGAAATCCCTTGGAACATTCATTTTAAAATATGTTGAATTTTAAGAGATCCATAAGATATATGGATTGATTAAATTAAAATTATTATTAATTATTATTATTATTATAAATGGAACATCTAAGCTCACATTAAATGTGTGAATAATACATTTGACATTCTCATAGCCTTTTACATAAACTTTTGAGAATGTGTATGTTAAATCATTATATAATTTACTAAGAACAGCTATTCTAAAATTATAGACTCTTCCATCATTTGATGTCTGAGGAATCATATTGCCATAATTGTGATTGTGAAGAATTATAAATATTGATACCTTAAAGCACAGTTCATAATCAAAATCAATCGTATGTAATTTTGCACATTTTTAACAAAGAACCTGATAAATTAATTTGGGTTTTGAAGTCATAGCTCAAGTACATAAAATATAATTTTTAAAATATTCTTTCTCAATTCTATTGGGAAGATTTTATCGTTTTAATTATTGCAAATCTGAAACATCTGGTAAATTATCATTTTGTTCATTAGAGAACACTGGGAAAAGTTATTGTTATACTTGCTTTTGGCATGTTTTAAAACAGTTAAATTTCATGCTTACTTTTCATACTCACTGGGACCATATGCTATAATTATCCAAGTGAGGTCACCAAAAGGTGAGAAAAGTAAAATTCTACATCAAAATATTTCATGAGAACTTCTTGTACAATGTTTGAAGCATTGTTAGTAAGAGTAGGGAAAATCAACACCCATAACAACCCTGATTGTATTAGTGTTGTCATGATTTTTTCAAATAGATAAATAAATATGCTCTTTATCCTTACCTAGTATCAACTGTGAAAAGAGAAAAATAAAGGAGTGGAGGGTAAATATCAGGCACAAACTAGATGAATAACCTCTAAGTCACCCTATGTTGCCTCTATAGACATCCTTGATTGTTGACAATCAAGGGATTACCTGACAGAAACAAGAGGAAACATAATCAACCTTTGGGGTAGCAGACCAGCTTTAAATAGATGCCTGTGGAGATTCTGTAGGATTTATGTTAGAAACATGACTGAGAAACTAAATATTTTTCCTTTCCTCCTAAATATTTGTCATATCACATTCTTCTTGAAAGATTTTGGAAATGGCTAACTGTGCTAGGATCTTAATCCATTACAAAAGACTTCCAAAAGACATATATGACTAATAACAGCAGAGCATAGTGTAAAAGTTAATAAAGCTTTACTTAATTGTATTTGTATTAAAGAATCACTTGAGGATTTCAGTTGCAGAAGTCGGTCTCATAATTGGCTTTTAGATGTATAAAACCAAGTCTAAGTTGCTAATTAAAAAATATTTTTACATGAATTAGGATAGTCATTGTGTTCATGTTTAATATGTTTTTTCCCCTCATTTGGGACTTTTAAAAATTTGTATGTTGCAATACAATTTGACTTCCAAATTAAAGAGAGATATGTTCCCTTTTAGTCACTCAGATCACTCAATTTCTCTCTCCATTCTTTTTCTTTCTTTTCTACCTTAATTTTCTTTTATTTTTCCTTCCAAGATTTTATTTAAAGTTATTTAACATACAGTGTAATATTGGTTTCAGGAGTAGAATTTAGTGAGTTATCACTTACATATAACATCCAGTGCTCATCACAGATCTCTCCTTAATGCTCACCAACCATTTAGCCCATCCCCCCACCCACCAACCATCCAATACCCCTCAGTTTGTTCTTTGTATTTAAGAGTCCCTTATGGTTTGCCTCCCTGTCTGTTTTTACCTTATTTTTCCTTCCCTTCTCCTACATTCATCTGTTTTACTTCTTAAATTCCACGTATGAGTGAAATCATATGGTATTTGTCATTCTCTGACTGACATTTCGCTGAGCATAATACATTCTATTTCCATCTGCAATTGGCAAGATTTCATTCTTTTAGATTCTTTATTTATCCATTTGTGCTCTTTCTATAATTTGGGTATTGTTGATGGCTCTGCTATAAACATTAGGGTGCATAATCCCCTGCAAATCAGTATTTTTGTGTTCTTTGGATAAATACCTAGTAGTGCAGTTGATGGGTCATAAGGTAGCTCTATCTTTACCTTTTTGAGGAGCCTCCATATTGTTTTCCAAAGTGGCTGCACCAATTTGCATTCCTACCAACAAGATGGTAAGATGGTAAGATTGTTCCCCTTGCCTCACATCCTTGTCAACATCTGTTGTTTCTTGAGTTGTTATTTTAGCAATTCTGACAAGTGTGGTCTCATTGTGGTTTTGTTTTGTATTTCACCTATGATGAGTCATGTTGAACATTTTTTCATGTGTCTGTTAGCTATTTGTATGTATTCTTTTGGGAAATGTCTGTTCCTGGATTCTGCCTATTTCTTAACTATATTATTTTGGGGAGATTGAGTTGGATAAGTGCTTAATAGATTTATGATATTTGGATAGCCCTCTTTCCTACATGTCATTTGCAAATAGCTTCTCCCGTTCCATAAGTTGCCTTTGATTTTGTTGATTGGTTCCTTCACTGTGCAGAAGCTTTTATCCTGATGAAGATCCATGTTTGTTTTTGTTCTCCTTGCTTCCATAGACGTGTTTAGTTAGAATTTACTATGGCCAAGGTCAAAGAGGTTTATCCTTGTATTCTCCTCTAGGATTTTGAAAATTTCCTGTTTACAAAGAGGTCTTTTGTCCCTTTTGAGTTTATTTTTATGTATAGTTTAAGAAAGAGGTCCAGGTTCATTATTCTGCATGTCACTACCCAGTTATCCCAACATTTGCTGAAGAGACAGTCTTTTTTTTCATTGGATATTCTTCCCTGCTTTGTTGAGGATGAGTTGACCATATAAGTGTGGGTCCATTTCTGGGTTCTCTATTTGGTTCCATTTATCTGTTTGTCTTTTTTTGTGCCAGTACCATAATGTCTTGATGATTATAGCTTTGTAATACAGCTTAAAATCCAGAATTGTGATGCCTCCAGCTTTGGTTTTCTTTTTCAACTTTACTTTGGCTATTGGGGTCTTTTGTGGTTCCATACAAATTTTAGGATTGTTTGTTCTAGTTCTGGGAAAAATGCTGGTGTTATTTTGATCAGGTTTGCATTGAATGTAGATTGTTTGGGATGGTATGGACATTTTAATAATATTTGTCTTTCCAATCCATGAGCATGGAATGTTTTTCCCTTTCTTTGTGTCATCTTCCATTTTTTTCATAAGTGTTCTGTGATTTTCTGAGTATAAATCTTTCACTTCTTTGGTTAAGGTCATTCCTGGATATCTTATGATTTTTGGTGCAATTGTAAATGGGATTGATTCCTTGATCTTTCTGCTGCTTCATTATTGGTGTATAAAATGCAACAGATTTCTGTATGTTGATTTTATATCCTGTGGCTTTGTTGAATTCATATATTAGTTGTAAGAATTTTTTTCATGGAGTGTTTCAGATTTTCCATATGGAGTATCATGTCATCTGAAAATGGTGGAAGTTTGACTTTTTCCTTGTTGATTTGGAAGCCTTTTATTTCTCTTTGTTTTCTGATAGCTGAGGCTAGGAATTCCAGTGCTATGTTGAAAAACAGTGGTGAGAGTAGACATTCCTGTCATTTTCTTGACCTTGGGGAAAAAAGCTCACAATTTTTCCCCATGGAGAATGATATTAACTGTGGGTGTTTCATATATGGCCTTTATGATGTTGGGGTATGTTCCTTCTATCCCTACTGTCTTGAGGGTTTTCATCAAGAAAGGATGCTGTACTTTGTAAAATGCTTTTTCTGCATCTATTGAGAGGGTCATGTGGTTCTTACCCTGTCTTTTATTAATGTGGTGTATCACGTTGATTGGTTTGTGAATTTTGAACCGGCCCTGCAGCCCTGGAATAAATCCCACTTGATCATGGTGAATAATTATTTTAATGACTATTGAATTTGATTTGCCATTATCTTGTTGAGAATTTTTGCATGGATATTCATTAGGATATTGGATTATAATTCTCCTTTTTAGTGGGGTCTTTGTCTGGTTTTGGAATCAAGGTAATGCTGGGCTCATGGAATGAGTTTGGAAGTTTCTTTTCCATTTCTATTTTTTTGACCAGCTTCAAAAGAATAGGTGTTAACTGTTTAAATGTGTTGTACAATTCCCCTGGGAATCCATCTGACCCTGGACTCTTGTTTTTTGGTAGTTTTTTGATTACTGATTCAATTTCTTTAATGGCTATGGGACTGTTCAATTTTTTTTATTTTTATTTTTTTCAGTGTTTGTAGTTTATATGTTTCTAGAAATTTATCCATTTTTTCCAGATGGCCTGATTTGCTGGCATATAATCGCGCATAATATTCACTTATAATTGTTTATATTTCTGCAGTGTTGGTTGTTGTCACTCTCCTTTCCTTTGTGAATTTATTTACTTAAGTCCTTTCTGTTTTCTTTTTGATACATCTGGCTAGGGGGTTATCAGTTTCATTAATTCTTTCAAAGAACCAACTCCTAGTTTTATTGATCTGTTCTGCTGTTTTTTTAATTCTTATATAATTTATTTCTGCTTTTATCTTTATTATTTCTCTTCTTCTGCTGGCTTTGGGCTTTATTTGCTGTTCTTTTCCAGCTCCTTTAGGTTTAAGGTTATGTTGTGTATTTGAGACCTTTTCTTCCTTCTTGAGGAAGGCCAGTTTTGCTGTATAGTAACCTCTTATGACTGCTTATGCTGCATCCCAAAGGTTTTGGACTATCATGTTTTCATTTTCGTTGGCTTCCATGTATTTTTTGTTCTTCTTCAATTTCCTGGTTAATCCATCCATTCTTCAGTAGGATGTTTTTTAACCTCCATAAAGTTTCAGAGCATTGCGGCCTGAAAATACGCATGGTATGATCTCAATCTTATTTGTACTGTTTGAGGCCTGATCTGTGACCAAGTATGTGATCTATTCCGGAGAATGTTCTATGTGCACTCAAAATAATGTGTATTCTGCTGCTTTAGAGTAAAATACTTTGAGTATATTTGTTAAGTCCATCTAGTCCAGTGTGTCATTCAGACGTTGTTTCCTTGTTGATCTTCTGCTTAAATGATGTGTCCACTGCTGCAAGTGGGAAATTAAAGTCCCCTACTATTGTTGTATTATTGATGAGTTTCTTTAAGTTTGCTATTAACTGGTTTATATATTTTGCTTCTTCCACGTTCAGGATATAATATTTACAATTGTTAGATCTTCTTGTATAGATCCCTTTATTATGATACAGTGTTCTTTTCGTCTCTTATTATAGTATTTGGTATAAAATCTAGTTTGTCTGATATAAATAAGGTTACTTCAGCTTTCTTTTGATGTCCATTAACATTACAAATGGTTCTCCATCCCCTCTCTTTCAATCTGGATTTGTCTTTGGATCTAAAATGAGTCTCTTGCAAGCAGCATATTGATGGGACCTTTTTTTTTTTTTAATTCATTCTGATACCTTAAGTCTTTTGATTGGAGCATTTAGCCCATTTACATGCAGGGTAATCATTGATAGATAAGAATTTACTGTCATTGTATTACCTATAAAGTCACTGTTCATGTAGATTGTTTCTTCTTCTTTGTAGTTTTTGTTGCTTTTAGCCTCTCTTTCCCACTCAAAGCATCCCCTCTAATAATTCTTGAAGAACTGGTTTGGTGTTCACAAACTTATTTAGTTTTTGTTTGTCTTGGAAACTCTTTATTTCTCATTTTATTCTGAATGATAACCTTGCTGGAAAAAGTATTCTTGGCTGCATATTTTTTCCCATTTAGCACTCCTTTCTGGCCTGCAAAGTTTCTGTGGACAGGTATACTGCTAACCTTTTGTGTCTACCCTTATAGGTTAGGGACCTTTTGTGTATAACTTCTTTTAGAATTTTCTCTATCTTTGTATTTTGCAAGTTTCACTATGATATGTCTTGGTGTTGACTTTTTTTTTCTTTTTGATGGGAGTTCTCTGTGCCTCGTGTACTTGAATGCCCATTTCTTTCCCAGCTATAATTTGTTCAAATAAGCCTTCTGCCCCTTTACCCTGTTCTTTTTCTTCTAGGACTCTTGACACAGATATTATTGCATTTTATAGAGTCACTGAAGTCCCTAAGTCTATGTTTATAATATAATAGTTTTATTTTCCTCTCTTTTTCAGCTTCATTATTTCCTATAATTTTTCTTCTATATCACTTATTCGAATCTTCCATCCTCATTGTGGTTATATCTAGTCAGTTTTGCATCTAAGTTACATCATTTTTTATTTTGGTCTGACTCGTTTTTAGGTCTTTTGCCTGTGAAGCAAGGGTTTCTCTGGTGTTTTCTATGCTTTTTTCAAGCCCAGTTAGTATTCGTATGACTGTTGTTCTAAATTCTTGTTCAGATATATTACTTGTATCTGTGTTGAACATATCTTTGGCTGTGGTTTCTTCTTCATCTTCCTTGGTGGGTGGGGGGGGGTGATTCCTCCATCTTGTTATTTTGTCAAGATTACTGTCTTTTATGTGTTATGAAAGTCTGTTATATTTCCTACTCCTGAGAGTAATGCTATGTTGAAGAAGGGGTCATACAC
Source organism: Acinonyx jubatus (assembly GCF_027475565.1). Lineage (NCBI taxonomy): Eukaryota > Metazoa > Chordata > Mammalia > Carnivora > Felidae > Acinonyx > Acinonyx jubatus. The sequence goes on from NC_069390.1 coordinate 78,586,685, forward strand.
TGTCCAGGGCCTGGCTTCAAGAAGTGTTTCTGGTGTATGCTCTGTGTATTCTGCTGTTGTGATTTGGCTACTCTTTCCTCTAGGTCAGTCTTCTGCACAGTTCTTCCTTGCTATAGTGGGTAGTATTTGGACCTTTAAAAGTTGTGCTTTGATTTGTTTGTTAAAATAAGCCTGATTTGAAAAGGGGAGGGGTTCTTCTTCAAAAAAGAAAAGTAACAAAAAACCCCCAAAAATATAAGCCTCATTTCAAAGAAAAAGAAAACGAAAAAGAAGAGAGAGAAGAAAGAAGAAAGAAAGAAAGAAAGAAAGAAGAAAGAAAAAACAAAAAGCCCAATCCAAAAAAAAAAAATGAGAAAAAGAAACAAAAAAAAAAAAAACTATAAGCCTGATTCAAAGAAAAAAGAAAAAAAAAGCTATTCCTATTTCCACTAGAACTAAAGCTGACACTTTGGAGTACTCAATGATCACTAGACTTCATGCATGCAGTGGAGCCTGTTGGTCCTCTGTGAGGAGAGCACCACTGAGCAGGCTCACAGTCAGACCTGCACTTGTAAAGATGTCTCTGTAGGGCACAGGGGGGTAGGGTTTGGTGTAAGTGGCTCCAGCCTTGACTGGGGCCTCTGTGTTACTTGCTAAAGTATGACTGTGCTAGTGGTGGGTGGGTACTCTCATCCTTGAGTAGGAGAGCTAGCACTTGTCACTGCTCAGATAGTCCTCAAAGACAAGAGCACAATCGCCCCTCTTTTGTCCTATGCTTCTGTCAGATCCCTGCCCTCAACCCTTCAGTGCTCAGCTCATCAGCATGCTCAGCACCATAGCTCTCCTATGTTTTATCTTGGGTGCATGATTGGAATTCAAAATTCTAAATATTTTTTTAAATTTTTTAATGTTTATTCATTTTGAGAGAGAGAGGGAGAGAGAGAGAGAGAGAGAGAGAGAGAGAGAGAGAAGACACAGAATCCAAGCAGACTCCAGGCTCTGAGAAGTCAACACATAGCCTGACATGGTTCTGAAACTCACCAGGTGTAAGATCATGAATGGAGCTGAAGTTGTATGCTCAATTGACTGAGCCACCCAGGCACCCCTCAAAATTCTAAATCTTAAATGGCCTGGCAACGCATGGGCCAATCCTCTCTTTCATAGGAGAGCCTTGCAGCACTGCACCTGGCACCATTCTGTCCCAGAAAACAGTTGCATGACTGGACAGGTACCTGCAGCTTATGGTGAAGTTCAGCAAAATGCTGCAACCACTTTATCCACCTTTGCATATGCCTCTGTCCCCTGTTGTTGAATTGCCAGTCAGAGTCCCCAGCTTGTCTTTTGTCCTTGGAGAAGCAACATACCCTCTTCCAAATGCACTCCAGGAAGGGGAATGTTCTTTCACGGTGCAACCCAGTGGATCCCCACACCACACTGTCTGTTGTACACTCTGGGCCTCACTTTCTTCTCCCCAGTAGCGCTGCCGCCCACTTGAATCCAATAAACGGCACAGACATCCAAAAACTCAGAATTTCAGCTCCACTGTTTGCAAAAACTTTTGATAGTCAGCCTCATGATTCCCCTATCAATGGTTTTGGGGGAGTGCTTTTCTTGCATGAACCTGAGGCACTGCTCTCTCTCCCTCTCTGTTTCTCCTCTCAATGAAAAGGGCTCTAACCCCTGTGCAACACCGTAGCTTTTCTATCACCCAATTCCCTTCTCTGGACCATGTCCCTGGCATGTTCTCTCCCTCAAATTATGGAAATTGTTCTTTTAATCCTCAGATGGATTTCCTATGTGTTCAAAATGATTTGATGTTCATCTAGCTATGTTTGAGGGATGAGACAAGCCCAGGGGCTCCCTCCTACTCTGCCATCTTAACACTTCTCCTGTCTTAATTTTCATATATCTACTCTTTCCTTATATTAAGCATTGTAGACACAGTGCTGAGTAAGCATGGGCATTTTACAGTAAGAGTACAATCCAGTAGGTCAAAAATAAGACATAAGCCTCTGTTATAATTAATCATTCCACAAACTCCAAGGTAGATTTCATCAAAATGAAAAAAGTACAACTGAAGATATCAACATATGTAAAGATATTAATACATTTTGTTTTTTATTATCTTTAAAAATGTTTTTATAAGATAGTTCATCAAAACTTTAATTATCATCCTCCTTATCATAATCAGGTATTCTTAATGTTCATCTGAAAAAATAATAGTCAAATATATATAGCACAGGATTTGATTCTCTTTTGGGGGGGTTATCAAATGATTCACTGAAATATTTTCCTTTATGGTTTTTAAATGCCAGTAATATCAACAATCATCTATAAATTTAGCAACCCCAGCAGCTTACTATAAAAATTTTTCAGTTTTGGAGAAGCACCAATATCTCTCATATTCTTTAGATCACAGAATAGATTTATGGCACTCTACGACATTTTGAAGGTTATTTTCAATGTGTACTTGTTTTACAAAACATTGTGTCAACTAGTTTTATAGTATATTAGAATATTTTTAAGTGCCAATTATATAACACAGACTCTTCCAGAAGCTCAAGATGCAGAAATAAGTACAGTTTTCCTCTTGATAGTTTTATAGTATATCAATAAACTAAAAATTACATTAAACAAACAAACAAATCTGCACTGGTAGGCAGCAAAGATCCCAAGAAGAAAGCTACAGCCAAGCAGAAAGGAAACCAAGAAAAATGCTAAGTAGAATCTCAGGATTGAGTAACAAGAATTGACATTCAAGGCCTTACCAAGAGGAGACCTTGCCAGGAAGAAATGCAGAAGGTAGATATTCTGAGATTCCAAAGACTACTCAAGTCTCTGACCACTAAAACATGCAACAAGAAGGTAAACTAAAATTAGCTTACAGATAAAACTAAAGGAACTGAACTGAGATTGAGCTGCCAACTATCAAAGAGTGAATTCAGTGTTTGAGTCTAATCAAGCTAATCTCCTGATAAAACAAAAACACCCACAGTCTTAGGACATATACAATACAATACAGAACCTTCCAAATAAAACACACATAGTCTAAGATACATCCAAAATTAGTAAACACATAGAGAACAAGGAAAGGTTATATAATTTTCTAGTAACAACAAGATATCAAGGCCCAAATGAATGACCCAGATGTTGCCATTGTCAGACAAAAAGTTAAAGCAGCTACTATAAGTGTGCTTCAAGTGGTAAAACAAACAAATAAATAAATAAATGCACAGAGAAACATACTAGAGAGAATTAATAGGAAATAAACATGACATCAGAAAATGGCCTTTAACTTCCCTCCATCCTTCCCTCCCTCACACACTTTCCCAATGTAAACACTGGTAAAATGCAATTTTATATAATAGTATCATAAAACATACTTGTTTTTTTTTACTTTAATTGTACTTAAATATCTTTTATGCCACAATGAAATAGATCTACAGCAACTTTTTAAATGTGGACATAAAATCCATTTATAAAGCACTAATTTGATTTAGGAAACTAATTACCTACTGCAATTTTAATTAAAGCCATTTAAATGCTTTTTTGATCTTTGACTATCAAACATGTGGTATAATTGAACTTCCTGCCTTCTTGTTTTTTAGATAGTGACATGAGACTAGTTCTGGCGAAAAAAGCTATGTGCATCACCTCCAGACTAAAACAATAACAGCCCTCTGCACTCTTTCCTTTTGATAAAAACTTGCAATGTTATAGTTAATGACTGTGCCAAATTATATGAAAATTGTCCAAAAGAGATTCTACTAACATTCTATGAACATGTAGAATAAATGAGGTATAAAATCTGTTGTTTTAAATTACTAGGATTGATAGAATTTAGCACTTTGATATGGGGTGCTATTGCAATGACAAACTTTAAGCATGTGATACAAACTTTGGACCCAGGAGGCAAAGAAACTTATATTAGAGACTGAAAGGATGGTAATCCATAATATACAGTGGAAACACTTGATAACAAATAAAAACACATGAAAAATATTCAACCACATTACTAATAAAAGCAAATCTATATTAAAATGGAAAGAGGAAATTCATCTTCTTTAATAAATTTGAAAAATTTCTAAGTTGTTTTCAAGAATTCTTTTGCTGTTATCTGGAGTTTATAATATAACTTTCTGCAAAACAATCTGGTGATAGGAATCTTTTGGCAATATAAACATTACATTTTATTTTTTCATTTGTTTATTATTTTTTATTAATTTTTTAAATGTTTATTTATCTTTGAGAGAGAGAGAAAGAGACAGAGCATGAGTAGGGAAGGGGCAGACACACACACACACACACACACACACACAGAATCTCAAGCCGACTCCAGGTTCTGAGTTGTCAGCACAGAGCCCCACACAGGGCTGGAACTCACAAACCATATCATGCCCTGAGCCAAAGTTGGAGGCTTAACCGACCGAGCCACCCAGGCACCCCTTCTGAGCTGTCAGTACAGAGCCTGATGTGGGGCTAGAACTCTGAAGGGCACCTGAGCCAAAGTCGGATGCTTAAACAACTGACCCACCTAGGCACCCACCCCCATTTGTTCAAAAAAATCAATGCAATAACTCTGCTTCAGAATTCTGTCTCAGAATATGAACAAAATAGCATCAAGGGCATACAAAAACATTTATATAAAATCAAATATTATTGTATATTTTGTAACCCTCCAAATTGAAACCAAATGTTCATTATATTCTACATAAAATGAATAATGGGAAATACTTAGAGATATTCAATGGCATTGCAAAATATATGGATATAAGGTGCAAAGAAAGTCACAAAGCTGCATGCTCAGTGACAAATCTACCAGATAAAAATAAAACAGTGTAGTGTCCAGTTTGTGAACAGTGTTTCTGTCTGTGATGGTGCCATCATACTCTTCTGTCACTTTCTTCTTGGACAAGACTGTTTCCTATGGATTACTTTTAATAATAATAACAAATATTAATGTACATTTTAGATTTCTCATTTGACTTTATTACATATATGACACACAATAAAGCTCTCTAAAAACATGTACAGTTATCTATCTAAAAATCTTGTCTAAACACATGTAAACAACATCTTGTAGCAAGTGTCCTGCTTAAAAACTCTTTTCATTTGTTCTGTTCCAATAATGCCACAGTTTGAGGTGACAGTAATTCTCCTTTATACATATAATTTTCTCTTTTTGCTGCCTCAAAATTCATCTTTATGTGGCAGCGAAGGACAGGATTTCCCTTAAATAGTAGGCAGTAAATGTATATATTCCTTGAAGGTGAGCAAAATGCAAGATGCTTAGCATGAGGTGATATTTAGAAATCCTGTAATTACATTTTCCTCCTTTGAAGAGTATCTAAAAAATAACATATTACTTAGAAACATGGAAAACTTAAGCCATATATTTTCAAATCGTATGTATATATATGGAATAACATTTTTGTGATTCATGTCACTTGAAACAAAATACTTACTATATTAAAATAAACTCTTGCTAAAAGTTATGCCATGATATTCAAGAGAAAAGTTATTTAATAGCCAATTTTGTTTTACAGAATGCAAAACATAAACATTTTGGATTAATAGTGTTTTAGAAATTCTAAGGTTACTTAAAAAAATTGTAAGGTTTTTTTGGCTATTGATTTGCCACAAATTTGAAATTGTGAGACTTATGGCTTTATTTATTTGATATATCTGAAATCAATATCATTTATTTTAAGAATAATAAAAATAACTGTAACATTTTCTTCTATAGTCTTGAAGAAAGTTAAGAAAATTATTAAAATTTACACTCTCAATTCACAGACCCTAAAAAATATATGTACACGAATGCACACATGTATTCACACAGGCAGGCAGGCATGCAAGTAACTGCACACACATCCCAGTAACTGGGGTGGAGTAAAAGAGGGAAAAAAACAGAGGGAAAGAAAAAAGAAGTGGAATACTAATAGGAATCATGGAGGAAAATGTTGGAGTAATTTCTATTGACTGAAAAATTTTATGTGAATTAAATCTTACTATCCATGAAATTTGCAATTTAATGTTTCAGTGGACAGATTGGGTTTATGAGAACACATCAGTAATCAAACACTGTCTCCTTAATCTAATAATGTCCTCACCCTGGCTAAATTACTGAAGATACATGAACTTAAGTTTTCTCCCTTGCAGTATTGATCCTGCTTACATAGTAGTGCCCAAGAAATGTTAGCTCCTTCCCTGAGTTACTCCTCATCTTTCATTCTTGACATTCTTCATTTCACAATTTTTTTGTTAGAAAAATCATATTTGTTTAATCTCTGTGTGTCGTTCTCTTCCAGGATGAATTTTTTTTGACCATTACTAATCTCTATTATTAACAACTGATTGTCTTCTGAACTCTTAAATATATGCAGTCCTTTGCATGCTGTCTTTGAGTCTTTGTTCTTTGCATGTTATCTTCTCTAGGCCTTCCCTGTTCCCTCAGCTTCTAGAGTGACAGTGCTTAAGATGTCCAATTTCTTGCTAATTAAGTATTATATTGGAATTGCAAGTGGGAAATAATAGAAAATTTATATATATTGATCTCTTTATTTCCCGGCACATGTTCGTAAAACTCTTACCACTACCCATGTGATAAAAGCACTAGGAACATGTTCTAATATTTGGTCTTTGACTTTCAGTTTCTAACACCAACCTCTTACATCTCTTGGAATTTCCTGGATGATAAGTATGTCTTTTGTTCTAATGACACTACCCTTGGTAAACTCCATATAGGGGTTGATCTCCAGAAAGAATAAGCTATGATTAGAAGCTTAGGACTTTCAGCCCTGCCCCCACATTCTTCAGAAACAAGAGAGGAGCTGGACGTGGAGTTAATGATCAATCATGTCTAGATGATGATGCTTCAATAAAACTCCCAAAAGCATAGGGTTTGGATGGACTTTCTTGGTCAGCGAATACATCTAAGTGCCTGGAGTCAACTTACCCCAATTTTATGGGTATAGTAGCTGAAGCACTAGAGCCCTTCCAGACTTTTCTCCCAAATCTCTCCATCTGGCTGTTCATCTGTATCCTTTGTTAGATAGTAAACCAGTAAATGTAAATACATATTCCCTGAGTTATGGGAGCTGTTCTGCCTAATAACTCAACCTAAAGAGGGGGTCAGGAGAATCTTAATAGTCTGTTGGTCAGAAGTACCAGGGACAGCCTGGGATTTGTAATTGACATCTGAAATCTGGGCATCTTGAGAGACTGAATGCTTAGCTTATTGGGATCTGTTGCTAACTTCAGAGAGGGGTAATGTCAGAACTAAATTGAATTGTAGGAAATCCACTGGTGTCAGAAAATTGGTTGGTGTTGGAATAAACCCACACACAGGTGTCAGAAATGTAGTGAGTATGAGTGACGAAAACTGGTTTTAATTGATGTTGTAAGTTAATCTTATTGAGTAAAACTCATCACTTTCTGTCTTTACTAGGCTTCTTCTTGCATCTTGCCTTATGCTGCTCTTGTTTGTAATGTTATTATTTTTTAATTAGTCAGACTTACATCATTAGAGTTAACTTTGTTTCCTCTTCCTACGTTGTCTACCATGTTAGCAAGTCAAGTGTTTCTGTTCTATCAGTGTCTGTTCTACCTATTTTGCCCTCTTTTTCTAAGTATTTAACCACAATTTATATTTGTAATATATTTTTTTTGTTTCCTGCAGCTCTGGGGACTTCTTTGATATTGGTACAGGCTGCCTATAGTTGATTCTTTACAGACCATCATTTGCCTTCTAGTTTAGAGGGAATGTTAGTAGGCTTAGAGTACACACTGGTGTGCTGAAAAATAATATTCAAAGAATATCAACTGCACTAAATTGCATGGTACCGGAGAGTTGCAAACTTCAACATTGTATTATGGCAACATCCTTTCTAATATTTAACATTTAGGTCTTTGGTTTCACCTTAGCAATGAGTCCAGAAAAGGTCATGCTTCATTTTTATGATATTTTTATGGCTTGAACTTTTGAAAATAAAAAGTACATATTATTGCTCTGGAGAACAATCTGAGGACACTTCTTGTCTCTCTTCACACTTTCTCCTTAAGTGATGCCATCCTTTCTTGTACTTTTAAATTTCATTAATATACTATAACTGAAATCAAAATCTTTCCTCTGATCTCCAGAATCATATACAATTCTGTATTTACTTGACATCCCTACTGGGATGTCTAATAGGATTTCAAATATAACATTTTTTCCCTTATTACATAAAAGCCATTCTTCATACTCAGTCACAATTATTTTATGTGATTGGATGTCTATCCATTTATCAAAGAATGTCTTCCTTAGAACTCAACCCAATCACAAGACAAATCAGGTAAGTGTATCAAACATACACCTCATTTATGTTCCTTCCTTTTGAGTCTGGTTCTATAACACCTGTCAATTCCAACTCATCTTTACTGGAAAGGGTAAAGTGCACCTATTTCAGTTAACCAGCATTCCTTATTCCTTCCTCTCAAACTATTTTCTATATAGCAGTCATCATTATACTTTAAACTACAATCCAGATGATATCAAGTCCATTTGTTAAAAGTCCCCAAGAAACTGTTTTCAAGTTTTCTTTATTTGTTTTCCTTTGTTTTAGTTCTTTGTCCATATTTTCCTTTCACCATTTGAGAATACTTAAGAAAGTTGTTCCAAAGTCTTTACTCTGTAAATCTGATGCCTGTGGTTCTTCTGAGACAGGTTCTCCTGCTTAATTTTCTTCCTTTGAATGGGCCAGGTTTATTGTGTCTTTGTATACTTTATAATTTTTGGTTGAAAATTGGACATTTGAAAAAATGGTCACCTTTACCAGTCTGTCCAGATTGGCTTTGTGTCAGAGCAATTCTTCACTCAATTAGACTGACATGCTCTGAACATGGTCTTCTCAGGGTTTTTGAAACATGCATTTTGCCTGGTCTTATGTGTGAGTTTATAAAATTTCTCCACAAGGTGCTTTTGAATATCTTAATTTTTTTAGAGAGTTTTATGCCAGCTTCTTTTTAAGGTCTTGGATGGTCTATTGTATGCCTCTAACCAGTAATCTCTTGTCCCAGGCATCTGTGGGTTTATAGTCCCACTGTAGTTTTCCAAATGGAACCTCTTTTTCTCCCTGTGTGATATTCAAGTTAGGCAAAACAGAGACCAGTTCTTAAGGGAGCCACCAGAGGTCTCCTCTGCTCCCCCTGGATTGAGAAAAGAAATTAGAATTGGGCTGCCACCACTTTCAGACCAAGACAACACTGTAAACTGGATGCAGTGGGGCAAGTGTGAATAAAACCACCATAAAATGTCCTACCATTTTGAAAGTGGCTTTTTATGATTTGGTATTCACTTCACCGCTTTAGACCTTGGTTGCTTAGCCAGTTATTTATTTATTTATTTATTTATTCATTATTTTTAGTCTTTAAATTCTTTGAAGTATTTGTTTTTCCAGTTTTATTGAGATATAATTGACATACATCACTGTATAAGTTTAGGGTGTAGAGCGTAATGGTTTAATTTACATAAATTGTGAAATAATTATTGCAGTGTTTAGTTAGCGTCCATCATCTCATATAGCTACAATAAGAGAACAAAGAAATAAAAAATTGTTTTTGTCTTTAATGTCTCCATAGAGAAAGTGCTCGGAGCTTCCTAGTCAGACATTTTCTTAATGATACTCTGTCATTCCATTTTGAAAGATATTATTATGAGAATACTTACTGTTTTCATCAATATTTGTACTATCTGGCCTCCGGTACATATTTTACTAACCGCACTGTGTTCCTCCCCATACTTCACACTACTATACAATTAAACATATTTTTTGTGTTCTTATTGCATTTCTACAAAGTTAAAATATGTATGTTTGTGTTGAAACTTTGCCGTAGGGCACATATTGTAGCTGTTAACTTACCCATATATCACAAAATATTATTTTTCCATTAAAAAAATCATGATATGCTGATATTTAACCATGCAAACTTTTTGAAACATATTTAGAAAGATAATATTTCAGACACATTTTTTTATTCATCTCATCTATATATGTGAAGCAGTGGTGAACTACCTACTTTGCCATTCCAAATAGAATTTTGTTAGAATGAACAAATCAGGAGACTATTGATGCTGGCGAGGATGTGGAGAAACGCGAACCCTCTTGCACTGTTGGTGGGAATGAAAATTGGTGCAGCCACTCTGGAAAACAGTGTGGAGGCTCCTCAGAAAATTAAAAATAGACCTACCCTATGACCCAGCAATAGCACTGCTGGGAATTTACCCAAGGGATACAGGAGTACTGATGCATAGGGGCACTTGTACCCCAATGTTTATAGCAGCACTCTCAACAATAGCCAAAGGAAAGAGCCTAAATGTCCATCAACTGATGAATGGATAAATGGATAAAGAAATTGTGGTTTATATACCCAATGAAGTACTACGTGGCAATGAGAAAGAATGGAATATGGCCCTTTGTAGCAACGTGGGTGGAACTGGAGAGTGTGATGCTAAGTGAAATAAGACATACAGAGAAAGACAGATACCGTATGTTTTCACTCTTATGTGGATCCTGAGAAACTTAACAGGAACCCATGGGGGAGGGGAAGGAAAAAAAAAAAGAGGTTAGAGTGGGAGAGAGCCAAAGCATAAGAGACTCTTAAAAGCTGAGAACAAACTGAGGGTTGATGGGGGGTGAGAGGGAGGGGAGTGTGGGTGATGGGTATTGAGGAAGGCACCTTTTGGGATGAGCACTGGGTGTTGTATGGAAACCAATTTGACAATAAATTTCATATATTTAAAAAACAAAACAAAACAAATAAATAAGATAAAATTGCAAGTTAAAAAAAATTTTCTTAGAATATTTACAAGAAAGAAAAAAATCCTAAAGTTCTCATTAATCTATTTTTCCTTAAAGATACAATGGAATCCTTAAAGTAACAAAACTGCATATATATTGTTTTTTAATGGATAGCTAAATCTTAAAAAATATAAACATCTTTTAATTGTGTGAAATTCTATAGAACCATAGGTACCATTGGCATATGAAATGTTTCTGAGAAAATCTAAGGAAATTTAAATAAAGAAAAATGAAAAGTCTTATTTTTCTTCAATAAACAATATTTATAGATGGGAAAAAGAAGTATACAATGGTTTAAGTTTAAGGACATTCATATATATTTGTAAGATATTTGAATACCGTGTCAATCTTCCCAACCAAAATCTCTAGCACCAAACCACTCTCTAGAAAGTGATTATTATTGTTATTTTGAGAAAGAGAGAGAGGTGTGGGAGGGTCAGAGAGAGAGGGAAAGAATCTCAAGCAGGCTCTGTACTGGGCTTGTGCTTGATCTCATGACCCTCAGATCATGATCTGAGCTGAAAACAAGAATCAGATGCTTAACTGACTAAGCCACTCAGTTGCCACTAAAAAATAAATATTTAATCTGAAAAACATTTTTAAGTTTCTCTTTCACATACAGAAACTTATGTGAGATATTTAGTAAGGCCATGAGGTCTAAAAACTGAACTAAGAGCACTTGAGTATCCTTCTTATGAAACCAGTGGACTATTTTGATAAATTTACCTTTCTTCTATATTCATCACATTCTGCAATTATTTCATTTACAAGGAAATATGACATGGCATTTAGATTTCTATTCCAAAGAAGTCTTTCCTTTTTGCACAATTTGCTATAAGGTTTATGTTCTTGACACTTGTAAATAATTTCTACGGTTTATTTTGTCTTCTTTCCTAAAAATAAATCTTGGACTTTGTCTTTCAAATAGCACACCATACATATATATATATATATATATATATATATATATATATATATATATACACTTATTATACTATTAATAAATTAACAGAAAAAGGATCTCTTAGCTAACCTAATCTAATTGGCAATTTTTGATTAGGAAAACTTATTGATTGGGAAGATCAAAAAAGTTACTATTTGCTGGTACAAATTCAGTATATCTTCAAACCCTCATAAAGATGTCCACCTCTATTTTTTTTCCTCCAAATTGAAAATATTTACTTTTTAAAAATGAGGAAGGAAGTTGTTTTAATAGAGTGATCTCAAGAGAACTGAATAAATATATATTGTATTTATTTGATATTCAGTTAAGCTCAGGTAATATTTCCACTCCCTAATCTTTTATTTAATTTCTCCATGACCCTCACTTGCACTATACTATATATTTCATTTCAAACTCAGTTAAATAAATAAGTCAAATTCTCTTAGCCCATGAATTTCATAGCTATTCTTTGCTGCCAGTAAATCTTACCTTTTATTTTTACTTGTCAGATCAGGGCCATAAGCTAGAACTAGGAAACATGGCTCTGCTCCTTCAGGATCATCAGCAATCTTTCACTCCATGTTTATATATGAATTATGAAGATAGCTGTTGGTTAAAAAAAGAAAATGATCTCAAATGTAATACCGCAAAAGGTTGGAAGAATTGAATTTCCCATATAGCAAATACAGAATTGTTTTCTACCTCTGAAGTGAACTTCAATGACAATGAGAATAAGAATAATCACTTGATGCCAAATGGGAAGTTGTCATCATAATTTAGGGCCAAAATAGAAGAAAAGTACCATATACACCTGACACTATAGTACGGATGAAGGCCAACCCAGATCAATTGCCTTTGACTCAGTGTGCTGAAGAGGCATCATGAGTATTTATGGCAGCAGTATTTGCAAAGTTTCCATAGACTTACAGGGTCAGAAGAATGCAGAAATCTCTGATAAATCATGTAGTCCACTGTACAATGTTGTATTTCACATTGCAGGCAGACATATGCTAACTTTTAATTTGTGATCTCAAAAGAACTACATTAGGATTAGCTTCTACTCATTTTAAAGTATTTTTTATCTAAAATTATAAACTCACAGTTCAATTTTTGTTGTAGATAGTTACCAATATTCTTTTTTCACCATTATTCTTTTATTTCTATTCTTTTCAAATATGGAATGTTAATTCAGTGCTGTCAGGTCCTGAAGCCAGCTTTCAAGAACAAAATCTTCAAATTCTGTATTATTTCTCCAAGTAAGAGAACACTGTATATATTCTCCACATTCTATATAATATACCTCAAAAATAGATAAGTTGAATTAGTCCTAATTCAAAAGTCTTGAGTCTTCTAGTACAAGTTAACAGGCACTTAAATTCTCTTCTCTCTTGGTTCTTAGAGATCACATCATACACAGTTCAATGTGATGGTAAATAATTGAAGAGATTCTGGTCATTTATTAATGATATATAGTACCTCAGAAAAAGAGAAGATTAAATTTACATATATGTATATGTAAATGTATGATATATATGCATTTATATATATTTTACAGATTAAATGTATGTATATAAATAATATTGAATATATTTATAGAGAGAGGCAAATGGATAAATATCTTCTCTTTAATTTCTATTTGACATTCATTGGGTTTGCTTGTGATGTATTACTTAGTTAAAGGAAATAAATAGTGGGGTGCCTGGGTCCCTCAATTGGTTAGGCATCCAAGTCTTGGTTTCAGCTCAGGTCATGATCTCACAGTTCATTGGTTTGAGCCCCACATCGGGCTCCATGCTGACAGCACACCACAGACCTGCTTGGGATTCTCTCTCTCTCTCTCTCTCTCTCTCTCTCTCTCCCTTTCCTTTTCACTCTCTGTCTCTCTTTTAAAATAAATGCACTTTAAAAAAGGAAATACATGGTATTAATATTTTCTGAAAATTATTGAATATTTTTAGATGTTTTTCTAATTGTGGTATATGAATTAACTCATTTGCCTTCTTACACCAAATCTATAAGTTATGCATTATAATAATCTGTATTGAAGAAATGGAGACAAAGAAGTTCAAGGAAGTTAAGGAGCATACTCAGAATGACAGAACAAGTAGTGACACAGCAGCATTGGGGGACAGGCAGCATGGTTTCAGAGACACTTTTTTAGCGAGATATGCTGCCTTAGAAAAAAAAATTGCAAAGTATTTCCAAAAACATATATACATTCAAGATCCTTATGCATGTGCTATTGGTTGAAGTGCGTCATGCCCCAAATCCATGTGTTGAAGTTCTTGCCTCCAAAACCTCAGAATATGACTGCATTTGGTGATATGAGCTTCAAAGAAATAATTAAGGTAAACTGAGGTCATATGGATTCATCCTAATTCATTATATCTGGTGTTCTCACAAAAAACATATTAGAGACATCAGATGCAGATATTCACAGAGAAAAGACAATGTGGGGACACAGCAAGAAAGCAGACATCTGCAAGTTGGGGCAAGCTGAAGAAAAAATCAGATCTCTCAATACCTTCCTCTTGGACTTCAGTCTTCAGAACTGTGAGAAAATAAAATTCTGTTGTTTAAACCACGCAGTTTGTAGCATTTCATTATAGAAGTCTTAGCAAATTAGTACTAACAAGTGTCTGCTAACTTCTTGTCTGTGGAAAAATACTCAGATACACAAACACAGTAACATTTGCTAACATATGGAAATTAGATCTCAGGTACATTGAACTTATTAATCATCTATTACCAATAATTTGTTATAAAAAATAAAATCCTGAGATTTAATTTTGGTGATTTATTGGTACTCATCAAAAATAAATAAATGAATAAGTAAGTAATAAATAGATAAATGGCAAGTCTTGTGTCAATGACTTACAATTTTAGACATCAGCATCCTTTTACTTACATTTCAACATTTTTATATCGGTTTATCACAATTCTAAAACCACAAAAGGAACTGCATAAAAATTTGATTAAACATGGGGACAAATCTACGTTATGTGTGCATTCTGAGTGATTTTTAAACAATATGAAAGCAGTCTGAATGCATAGCTAGGTAAGAAAGTAAATATTTACAAAAATTTATCTGAGGGTAAAGAAGTTATATGTAATGAGTGCTTACATGCAAGCTGATACTCTAACGTTTTATGAACATTTATTTTTATACCTCATTTATTTTTCACCATACTCATATGGAGTTGGTACTCCAGTTATTTCCACCTTACATATTTTACTTATTTCTCAAACCAAGGTTTAAGAGTTTAAGGAAACCAAAGCCACGGAATCAGTAAAAAATGACTTAAGATCTGCCTGACTCTACATCTGACTATAACCAGACTCCACCATTTGAAGTTTTAGTGACTGGGGATAAAATGCTATTAAATGTCTGTTTCTTCTTTGGGGGAGGTAAATAACATAAGGTTTATCATACCAATTCTGTGTATTTTTCATGAATAGCCAATGCTTTGAATGTCTTAGTTATACAGAAGTAATTTGTGCCAGAAAAAAAAATTTCACTTCTTAGAAATAAGCAAATGAGTTTACTGTAAGTTCTTTCAATATAGAGTTGAACTACTCTTTCTATTTTTCAGATTATTTTACCATTCTTTAGGGGCAGAATTTAATTTGTACACTTTTATCCAAAAGAGATGTAGCTAAATTCTGTTCAAAGGAACAAATAACCCTAAAGAGTACAGCTTATGACATCATTGGATATTTTCAACTTAAATATCAACCAACAACATAATAGTGACATTCATTAGTTGATTCCCTTATTAATTAATAAGTTAAAGTAAATATTAGACAGGTATCATTTTATATTTTAATGTGAATCATAGTTTTACCTTTTTAAAAATTATATTTTCAAGTTGTAATTTTCTAGTAATTGATTTGCAAATATTTTACGTAATAATTGTAATGCACTTATAGCCATCATTTGGGTTTTTCCCGGAGATATAGTTTAATTTTTGTAAAACATTCAAAAGTAATTTCATAATTTGGGAGATAAAAAATTAAAAACTTACAGAATTATATCTTTTTATTGAAAAACAGGGAAAAAATTTAAAAGAGAAAGAGGAGATAGAGAGTAACCTACTATCTACTAAACTACAAGGACAGTCAATGCTTTTCCTTTTTTCCTTTTTTTTCTTTTTGAGGGGAGTAGTTTGAATTATCAGACTACTTTATTAAAGTATATATTCAGTAGCATTTTATAAAATTATATGATTTTAGTAAGTTGTAGTCCATAACACAATGATACTTAGCCAAAACTCAAGTTTAACAGCTTAAGCCTCAAGAACAGAAGATAAAAATCCATTATAAATTTAAATTTTTTAACATTAATCCATACTGACTTAAAAATATCTGGACATAAATTATACACTGAAAATAATTGTTCAAAATACCTTTTTTATTTGAAAGGGAGGCTCTTTTCTTTTATTTCAATTTTTATTTAAATTCTAATTAGTTAACATATAGTGTATATTTGTATCAGGAGTAAAATTTAATGATTCATCACTTACATATAACACCCAATGCTCATCATAACAAGTGCCCTCCTTAATACCCATCACCCATTCAGCCCACCCCTTGCCCAAGATTCTTTTAGATTATGAGTTTCTAGTGCAATTGAAGCATAATATTGAACAAATTATATATTCCTTTCAGAAGTATTATTCTTCATTATAAGGAGAAAATTAATGGT
Organism: Acinonyx jubatus; assembly: GCF_027475565.1. NCBI lineage: Eukaryota > Metazoa > Chordata > Mammalia > Carnivora > Felidae > Acinonyx > Acinonyx jubatus. The sequence goes on from NC_069390.1 coordinate 78,603,153, forward strand.
GAAAATGAATTATTAAATGGCAGTTTCCATTTCCTTGGAAGCAGAATAAGATATTCTTATGTTAAATTTTCCAAATCTTAAAGGATTTAAGAATCCAACCTACTCAGTCACTTTTTGTGGCTGAAGAATAGCTTCTAAGAATGGTTATGCCAATTGCCTGTACATCTACAGAGGACACTAACAAATAATGAGGACAGTCAACCTGATCAGTTGTGGCCATAGACTATCAGTACTTCCCTTAAAGCTAAGGATAAATGGGATCTTGGAATGAAAACAGCATTGGTCTCCTCATCAAACACCTCCTCCCCCAGCCCTCTGCATCTTTCTGTTTAAAGAACTACCTTTTCACATGGTGGGCGAGAGGGACAAATGAAGGTGGAATATTAGTGCCCCTCTCCTTAAGAAATAATGAGTCATCAAATATTGCGTTTTTAAAAGCAATCTTTACACCCAACGTGGAGCTCTAATTCAAGACCTTGAAATCAAGATTCATGTGTTCTGCTAATTAAGTCAGCCAGGCACCCCTATTGTATTCTTAAACAGTTTTATCAGGTAAAACTTGAAAGATTCATCCAGATATAATAATGTAAGCCTTCATGAGAAATGAAAAACAAGTTTGTTTTGACATAGACTTCTGGCACATGAGACCTTATATAGTAAGAGGGCTTTTCCATACCTCAGAGAAACCACTGATATTTAAAATTGAAATGAAAAAGTGGCCATGATTCAACCCTTAAAATTTAAGAAAACAAAGGTCATACAAAACTTGTATAGCTTGCACAGTAGGATGACTGCTAAGTGATCAAGTCAAAACCTCACATCTCATGACCCCTGTACTTTATACAATCTTCTAGGTCACACTGACTTTCAGAAGTTGTTTTTAATCACCATAAGAGAGAACTTACATAGTGCTCTTTCGTTCATGGATCTGTACTTAAAGCTTAGAATTAGCAAATGAGACTCCATTCCCTGGCTTACATTACAAACTGGAATAAATGACCAATGAATACTTTACTACAGATGTAAAAAGTGAAATTAATTATTCCTTGTAAGAAACACATTAAAATGTTATTAATATGAACTAGTATGGGCAACTTGCTCTCATTCTTAAATTATAGGACATTATTTGCTTTCTACTATTGAAAATATTGGAAATTATCAATTATAAGAATGTTTAAATAAACGTGTACTTCTTCAGTGAATAATGGCTGGGAATTGTTGAAATTTGAATCAATCATTTTGCTCCAGGAAGACAGCTACAACATTCAAAGAAATGTGAGAAAAAGGAAAGTAAGACAAGAATTTCAGGTATTTGCAAGTTGTAGGGCTTAATGTCTTCCAAAAGGTTTCAGAAATAATGACAGAGAAGGGATATGGTTCCTTCACATTTTTTCCCATTCATTTAACAGATGATCTCATTCTGAGATAATTATAAACTACAGTATATTTGACCAACTAACAATATCATTCAAACTACAGTTTTTTAACTGTTGGGACATAATTTACCTTCAGACATTCATTTACACATTTCCCTTGGTCTCAGTTGGTTTATTTACCAAATTCCGTAAAGAATGTACAGCAGGACTGATTTTAATAGAGTCAAAAAAATTGGTTTTATATTCCAGCACCCGAAGTACCTATCTATGTGAGAGTGAGATCTGGTAGAAATTTTAAAGATCCATCAAGTTAAACTTTTACATAAAGACAGATGAAGGAAACAAGATGCAAAAATGTGAACTACAATGTCCAATGTTCCACAGTCATTAGAATACTACAAGCTTGTTTCCACAGCTCACAAACAATCTTCCACTATGATTCACTAAAGCTCATATTCACTGAACCTCACTCAGGAAAGATCAATATGTAGTAAACAAGTTTGATTTGAGGTAGCTACTTAAACCCACATGTTTGAGTTCTTTCACTCTCAGATTTCTTTTTTATAAGAACTATAAAAATATATAAATAAGGTGGCAATATCCATATGAATACTGTACACCAAATATGATATGGTCATCATCATTCAGAAAGTTCAAGATATAGAGTCTGAAAGACTTACCTGAAAATCACAGCAAGAGGGAAAAAAAAAAAACTATCAGAGAGGAAGTGGAAGAGCTTTTCAATATAACTCAATGAAAATTCTTTAGTTAAGATCAGGAAGAGTCAGAGAAAAAAGAGATAGGTGCCAGTCATGCTGATTGTCAGTTCTACAAATCTATGTGAACTGGGATCCTTACTTCTTACGTTTCTTCTTTTTCCATTGATACAGTGTCTATGCATCTGTCTGAGGATGACTTGTATCCCATTTCCTGTTAGAGTCAACCATGCAAAGATTGTTTCCCTTCAGTCCTGGATCACTAATTATTCTATCTCTACCAGTTAATTTCCATCAACATAAAAATATACAGTAATATTTACTATCTTTTTTTAACATTTTTATTTATTTTTGAGACAGAGCATGAACGGGGAGGGGCAGAGAGAGAGGGAGACACAGAATCTGAAACAGGCTCCAGGCTCTGAGCTGTCAGCACAGAGCCCGACGCGGGGCTCGAGCTCACGGACCGTGAGATCATGACCTGAGCCGAAGTCGGACGCTTAACAACCAAGCCACCCAGGCACCCCAATATTTCCTATCTTAAAAAAATACTAAAGCCAAAGTAAAACATACTCCACAAAAAGTAAAACATTGTTGACAGCAAAACAGATTAATACCTCAGACCAACCTCAATCTCTCCCAGAATTGCAATCACAAAAATCATAGTTAAAACATGAAAATCAAATGTGAAAATTACTCCCTTAAAAAAAATCACTTTTAAACTACAGCAAAAGAAAGAACTTCATTGGAGTCCAGAAATAACAAGAAAGCAAAAATTCCTAAAGGATGACCTAGTGTTTAGGGCAGTGTTTGTATATTTGTCCTTGGTGTATCTGCCAGCCATTGTTGGCCCAAGACCTTGGTTTTAACTAGCTAAGTACTTGGACACACTACAAAGGCTAGGCCTGAGATTAGAAGAGCAGCTAAGAGAGCTAAAACTGAGATCCTAGAAACTCAATACTGTTGACATATTAAAAAGATATAGAAGGAAATAAAGAAACTGCCATTATTTGCAGATTATATGATTGCTTATGTAGCAAAGCAAAAAAGAAAAAAAAAGAATTTATTAGCAAATTATTATAATTAATGTTAGAGTATAACAATTTTATAGGATAAAAGATCATATCCAAATTTTAATTGCATTTCTCTACCCAAGCAACAATTAAGAAATACTATTATCTATCTATCTACCTATCATCTACTTATCATCTATCTGTCAGATACATACTATTTAAAATATCAAAATAATACAGATTATACATAAGCACATATCTAAATATACCAAACATATGTGACATATTGTGAAATTGTTTTGAAATTTTAAGTTTTAAAAAGGAATGGGTGTTCATAGAAAATACAATATCATAAAAATAGCGATTCTGCCTGTCTGTATGTCAAAATGATGTATAGATTTAACCCAATTTCAAATACTACTATGTTCTTATGGAATTAGATGATGTGATTTTAAAATTGATAGCAAAGGGCTATAAAGTGTCAAGGTATTCTTGAAAAAGAACCAGGAAGGAAAACTAGCTCTAATAGATAGAACTATTTATTATAGAGCCATATTAGGACAATTAGCCATATTAGGACATATTGGGACAATGTGTTAGTTGCATAGCAATAAATAAATAAAAAGTAGAAAAGATCTAGATTCCAGAAGTGTAATGTGTATATATGTATGATATTTTTTTAATATAAATTTAAGAGTGCGTAGGCAATTAGTGGAGAAGATAAGTAGTCAATAAACCATACAGGGATTTTTTTAAAAGTTATATGAAAAAAAATATGACTCCAAACAAAATACCAAAAGAAATCCTTAAGTGAACAAATTCTTACATGTTGGTGATAAACTTTTTAAATATTTGGAAAAATTCTAGGTAATATCTTTTGATGTTAAAATAAGGGGACATTTCTTATACAAGATGAAAATGTAAATTTAATAAAAAAGATAAATTTGAATACATTGAATTTAAGAATTTATTTCATTAAAAAATACCATTTATCCCTTGGGTAAATTCCTAGCAGTGCTATTGCTGTGTCATAGGGTAGATCTATTTGTAATTTTTTTGAGGAACTTCCACACTTTTTTCCAGAGCAGCTGCACCGGTTTACATTCCCACCAACAGTGCAAGAGGGTTCCCATTTCTCCACATCCTTTCCAGAATCTATAGTCTCCTGATTTGTTCATTTTAGCCACTCTGACTGGCATGAGGTGATATCTCAGTGTGGTTTTTATTTGTATTTCCCTGATGAAGAGTGACATTTAGCATTGTTTCATGTGCATGTTGGCCATCCGGACGTCTTCTTTGGAAAAGTGTCTATTTATGTCTTCTGACCATTTCTTCACTGGATTATTTGTTTTTCAGGTGTGGAGCTTGGTGAGCTCTTTATAGATTTTGGATACTAGCCCTTTGTCCAATATGTCATTTGCAAACATCTTTTCCCATTCTGTCGGTTGCCTTTTAGTTTTGTTGATTGTTTCCTTTGCAGTGCAGAAGACTTTTTCTCTTGGTGAGGTTCCAATAGTTCATTTTTGCTTTTAATTCCCTTGCCTTTGGATATGTGTTGAGTAAGAAATTGCTGCAGCTGAGGTCAAAGAAGTTTTTTTCTGCTTTCTCCTATAGGGTTTCGATGGTTTCCTGTTTCACATTCAGGTCCTTTATCCATTTTGAGTTTATTTTTGTGAATGGTGTAAGAAAGTGGTCGAGTTTCATTCTTCTGCATGTTACTGTCCAATTTTCCCAGCACCATTTGTTAAAGAACCGGCTTTTTTTCTATTGGCTACTCTTACTGCTTTGCCAAAGATTAGTTGGCCATACATTTGTGGATCCAATTCTGTTTTATTTTTATTCTATTCCATTGGTCTATGTGTCTATTTTTGTGCCAATACCATAATGTTTTAATGATTACAGCTGTGTATTAGAGGCTAAAGTCTGGGATTGTGATGCCTCCCACTTTGGTTTTGTTCCTCAATATTACTTTGGCTATTTGGGCTTTATTGGGGTTCCATACAAATTTTAGGATATTTTGTTCAAGCTTTGAGAAGAATGCTGGTGCAATTTTGATTGGGATAACAATAAATGTGTATATTGCTTCGGGTAAAATTGACATTTTGTCAATATTTATTTTTCCAATCCATGAGCATAGAATGTTTTTCCATTTCTTTGTGTCTTCTTCAATTTCCTTCATAAAGATTTCTATGGTTTTCAGCATACAGATCCTTTACATCTTTGGTTAGGTTTATTCCTAAGTGTTTTATGGTTCTTGGTACAATTGTGAATAGGATCAGTTTCTTATTTCTCTTTCTGTTGCTTCATTATTAGTGTATAAAAATGCAACCTATTACTGTACATTGATTTTTGTACCCTGCAACTTTGCTGAATTCATGTATCAGTTCTAGCAGACTTTTGGTGCAATCTATTGAGTTTTCCATGTAGAGTATCATGTCATCTGCAAAAAGTGAAATTTTGACTTCATCTTTGTCAGTTTTTATGCCTTTTATTTAATTTTGTTGTCTGATTGCTGAGGCTAGGACTTCCAACACTATATTAAAAAACAGTGGTGAGTGTGAATTTTCCTGTCATGTTCCTGATCTCAGGGGGAAAGCTCTCAGTTTTTCCTCATTGGGAATGATATTAGCTGTGGACTTCTCATAAATGGCTTCTATGATGTTTAAGTATGTTACTTCTATCCTGACTTTCTTGAGAGTTTTTATTAAGAAAGGATGCTGTATTTTGTCAAATGCTTTTTCTGCATCGATTGACAGGATCATATGGTTCTTATCTTTTCTTTTATTAATTTGATGTATTACATTGACTGATTTGCAAATATTGAACCAGCCCTGCAGCCCAGGAATGAATCCCACTTGATCATGGTGAATAATTCTTTTTATTTGCTGTTGAATTCGATTTGCTAGTATCTTGTTGAAAATATTTGCATCCATATTCATCAGGAATATAGGCCTTAGTTCTTTTTTTTTCTTTTTTTTTTCTTTTTATTTATTTTTATTTATTTATTTATTTATTTATTTATTTTTGCTGGGTCTCTGGTTTGGAAATCAAAGTATACTGGCTTCATAGAATGAGTCTGGAAGTTTTCCTTCCCTTTCTATTTTTTGAAACAGCTTGAGAAGGATAGGTATTATCTCTGCTTTAAATGTCTGGTAGAATTCCCCAGGGAAGCCTTCTGGTCTAGGACTCTTATTTGCTGGGAGATTTTGATAACTGATTCAATTTCTTCACAGGTTATGGGTATGTTCAAATTTTCTATTTCTTCCCATTAGAGTTTTGGTAGTGTGTGGGTGTTTAGTAATTTGTCCATTTCTTCCAGGTTGTCCAGTTTGTTGGCATATAATTTTTCAGAGTATTCCCTGATAATTGCTTGTATTTCTAAGGGATTGGTTGTAATAATTCCATTTCCATTTGTGATTTTATCTATTTGGTTCATCTCCCTTTTCTTTTTGAGAAGCCTGGCTAGAGGTTTATCAATTGTGTTTATTTTTTCAAAAAACCAACTCTTGGTTTCATTGATCTGCTCTACTGGTTTTTTTGAATTCTATATTGTTTATATAGAAGATCTGCTCTTATCTTTATTATTTCTCTTCTTCTGCTGGGTTTGGGGTGTCTTTGCTGTTCTGCTTCTATTTCCTTTAGGTGTGCTGTTAGATTTTGTATTTGGGATTTTTCTTGTTTCTTGAGATAGGCCTGGATTGCAATGTATTTTCATTTTAAGACTGCCTTTGCTACATCCAAAAGGGTTTGGATTGTGTATTTTCATTTTCATTTGTTTACATATATTTTTTATTCATTCTCTAATTGCCTGGTTGACTCATTCATTCTTTAGTAGGGTGTTCTTTAACATCCATGCTTTGGAGGTTTTTCAGACTTTTTCCTGTGGTTGATATCATGTTTCATAGCATTGTGATCAGAAAGTTTGTATGGTATGATCTCAATTCTTTTGTAGTTATTGAAGGCTGTTTTGTGACCCAGTATGTGATCTACCGTGGAGAATCTTCCATATGCACTCGAGAAGAAAGTATATTCTGTTGCTTTGGGATGTGGAGTTCTAAACATCTGTCAAGTCCATCTGGTCCAATGTATCATTCAGGGCCATGGTTTCTTTACTGTTTCTCCTTCTAGATGAGCTATCCATGGTTGTAAGTGGAGTATTAAAGTCCTCTGCATTTACCACATTCTTATCAATAAGGCTGCTTATATTTGTGATTAATTGTTTTCAATATTTGGGTACTTCTGAATTCAGCGCACAGACATTTATAATTGTTAGCTCTTCCTGATGGATAGACCCTGTAATTATTATACAATGCCCTTCTTCATCTCTTGTTACAGCCTTTAATTTAAAGTCAGGTTTGCCTGATATGACTATGGCTACTCCAGCTTTCTTTTGACTTCCAGTAGCATGATAGATAGTTCTCTTTCCCTTCACTTTCAATCTGAAGGTGTCCTCATGTATAAAATTCATCTCTTGTAGACAGAAAATACATAGGTCTTGTTTTTTGTTTTTGTTTTTTTTTTTCCATTCTGATACTGTACATCTTTTGATTGGAGCATTTAGTCCATTTACATTCAGTGTTATTATTGAAAGATATGGGTTTGGAGTCATTGTGATGTCTGTAGGTGTCATGCTTGTAGTGATGTCTCTGGTACTTTGTGATCCTTGCCACATTTCACCCACAGATTCCCACTTAGGATCTCTTGTAGGGCTGGTTTAGTGGTGTTGAATTCCTTCAGTTTTTGTTTGTTTGGGAAAACATTTATCTCTCCTTACATTCTGAATGACAGGCTTGCTGGATCAAGGATTCTTGGGTACATATATCTCCTGTTCATCACATTGAAGATTTCATGCCATTCCTTTCTGGCTTGCCAAGTTTCAGTAGATAGGTCTGCTACTACCCTTACGTGTCTACCTTTGTATGTTAAGGCCCATTTATCTCCAGCTGCTTAGAGAATTCTCTCTTTATCCTTGTATTTTGCCAGTTTCACTATGATATGCCATGCAGAAATTCAATTCAAGTTATATCTTAAGGGAGTTCTCTGTGCCTCTTGGATTTCAGTGTCTGTTCCTTCCCCAGATAGGGGAAGTTCTTAGCTATGATTCATTGAAGTACACCTTCTGCGCCTCTCTCTCTTCTTCTTTTTCTGGAACTCCTATGATACGGATATTGTTCTATTGGATTGAATCATTTAATTCTCTAATTCTTCCCTTATAATCCTGGAATTTTTTTCTCTCTTTTTGTCAACTTTCTCTTTTTCCATAATTTTATTTTCTAATTCACCTATTTTCTCCTCTGCCTCTTCAATCCACGCTGTGGCTGCCTCCATTTTATTTTTCACCTCATTTATAGCATTTTTTAATTCATAATAACTATTTTTTAGTCCCTTGATCTCTGTAACAATAGATTCTCTGCTGTCCTCTATGCTTTCTTCAAGCCGAGCAATTTATTTTATGACTATTATTCTAAATTCTTGTTCAGTTATATTGCTTAAATCTGTTTTGATCAATTCTTTAGCTGTCACTTTTTCCTGGACTTTCCTTTGAGGGGAATTCTTCTGTTTCATCATTTGGGCTAGTTTTCTGTACCTTATAAGTTTTAAAAACTTGTGTGCTCTGTGCCTGTGAGCACAGCTATATTAAACAGGGATCATATACTGTTCAGGGCCTGGCCCTGTAGGAGGTGTTTTTTGGAGAGTGTGTCACTTGTTCTCTGTTGTTTTGACTTTGGTTACTTTATCTCCCTACTCGTAGTGATGTTTTGGACCCTCCACCAGGTGTGCTTTGATTTGTTTCTTGAAGTAGCCCTGTAAAGGAAAAAAAAAAAAAAAAAAGACAAACGCGAGACAAAACCATGCAAACACACAAATAAAACAAACAAACAAAAACAAAAAACTAAAAACTAAAAACAATCCAAAAGCAAAAAACCAGAAATATCAGCTACAAGTAAAGAACCTGGTAGAGGCAGTGCTGATGGAAGAGCATGTGCCAAGAGAGAAATGACAGGGGTGGGGGAAAAAAACACACAAACATTTACCAGGCAGAGAGACTGAAAGGCATAATCCAGAGAGAAAGAAGGAAAATAAGAAAGGAGGTGGGGAAAAAGAAAGGAAGATAAAGTTACCCACACAGAGAAACTATATGGCTTGATTTTTCCAGAGAGAGAGAAAGGAATGTAAAGAAGGAGGTGCAGAACATGTATCAAGAGAATGGATTAAATATGTCTGCTTAAACAAATCAACAACCAGAGTAACCAGCCTAGATGAGAGAAGAGATAAGGAGGAGAAATGAGGGGGGAGAGAGGAGAGAATATATCTATATATTCAGAATTTTCCTATAATTAATCCAGGCAATGTTGCAGGGCTGGTCTGGAGGAGCTGTCAGTCTAGTTCCACAGCCTCTATCCCTCTCCAGTAGATATACAGTTACCCAGAGAAGAGGAGCATGGTTTGGTGTAGGTTGGTCCCACCTCCACTGTGGGCCTCATGGACCAATCGCTGAGGCCTCACCTTGGTGGTGGTAGGGAGAAACATGGCGACCCCCCAGTCTCTTCTCCATGACCTAGTGATCCAAATCACTCCTTTGGAGCCATCCTCACTGTGAGGTGAGTGCAGACAAGGCTGTCTGTCTAGCTCCACCGACTCCTTTGCCCCGGCACTTGGCTGGGAATTCAACTCCTGCTCTGTGTGCCCCAGTACTGGGAAACCATCTTCTGATATGACATCCTGGCTGGTTTTGTCCTGTTCTACAGCCTTTCAGGGGAGGTGACTGTTTTCTCTTGCTGCAGCCCTGATCTACCAATGAAACCCAGGGGTGACTCCCCTCCTCCCCAGGTGTGCGAACAGGGCAGTGAGCCCCAGTCTGAAAATGAGATCTGCAGTTAGAGATCCTCTAATCTACAGAGATGGGATCCCTCTCTGTCCCAGTCCGATGTTTTTTCTCCTGTCCAGATATAGTCCTACACTTCCCCAGTAGCTCTTTATCTTCCCTTTGTCTCTCAGCCAAAGGGGATCCCTCCTGTCTGTGCCTATGCAACGCATTGTATCTCCCCCAGTTCACAATCACCCACCTATTGTCTCTTAAATTGTCCTGTTTTCTTTCTGGTAGATTCAGTCTCTTTTCCTCCTGGACTCTTGGGGTTCAAAGTCCTTTGGCTTCAGCTCTTCTTTGAGTGGGAGTTGCAGGAAGTATGGATCTCCCTATTTTTCTGCCAAGTGGCTGCCCCTTTAGGAAATTTATCTTTGACCAGAGAAAGCAAACTAACAATTTTAGGATGTCACTGTTTCCCACACATCTCTGAAAATTTTGAAATAAAACTATATGTAAAATCTTAGTAAACAAATCAATGTCCGATTTTTTTAAAGTTTATTTATTTTGGGAAAGGCAGAGAAAGCATGACCAGGGGAGGGGCAGAGCGAGAGACAGTATCCCAAGCAGTCTCGACAAGGTCAGCACAGAGCCCCATGTGGGGCTCAAACTCACTAAATTGTGCTATTATGACCTGAGCCAAAATCGAGTCCAGTGCTTAACCAACTGAGCCATGCAGGTGCAACAAACACCAATTTTGAGAATATTCTTAAGAATGTCAACAATAAGGATGAAATGGAGGGACACATGGGTGGTTCAGTCAGTTAAGTGTCTGACTTCGGCACTTCATAATCTCCCTGTTCATGAGTTCAAGCCCCACGTCAGGCTCTGTGCTGACATCTCAGAACCTGGAGCCTGCTTCAGATTCTGTGTTTCCCTCTCTCTCTGTCCTTTCCCTGCTCATACTGTCTCTCTCTGCCTCTCAAAAAATAAATAAATGGTAAAAAATTTTTAAAAAAGGATGAAATGGAAACACTACTGGTGATGTAAAAATACATACTACAGATTATTAAAAGACCAACCTGAGTAATTAGCACAAATATCTCCCTATAAAATAGATGTATTGCAAAAAAAATATTTTACAGATATCTTATTCACATATCAATGATATTAAAGGTTGTGCTGAATCTGCGAAATCCTGAGACTTCTATATACTGCTTTGTGCCAAAATAAATATTTGCCAAGGTGTTTTTTATTTATTTATTTATTTATTTTTAATGTTTATTCTGTTTTAAGAGACAGAGTGAACAGGGGAGGAGCAGGCCAGATGAGGAAGACAGAGGATCCAAAGCCAGTTCTGTGCTGACAGCAATGAGCCTGATGTGGAGCTTGAACTTGTTATGTGTGAAATAAGGACCTGAGTTGAAATTGGATGATCAACTGACCAGGCCATCCAGGTGCCCCAATATTTGCCAAGTTTTAATGTTAACAAGTGACAATTAAAAAAGGTGCACCGCTTTATTCCCCAAAATGCAGCTTCTAAGATCCAAAACTCTTCCTAAGGTAATTATTATTTTTTTTAAATATTCAAATATTTCCTACAAAATGTATAATGTTGTTGGATAACTTGTCTTTTTTTCTATTTTTTCCTCTTGAAAACTAGGGTCATCCACTAAATATAACCATATGAAGCTCTTCAAAATTAAATATTTTATATTATGGTAATATGATTATAATATACTTAAGTGAATAATCAAGGTAAAATAATATTATTATCCCATTTTATAAAATATGAATTTAGATATAGAATATATTGGATGAATAAGTTCAAAATTGAAATTTGAAATGTACTGATTAGAAAAATGAACACAGATTAAAAAGGTTTAAAAAATGGATTAATATATGTATATCTATATATCTATATCCATACATCTATCTATATATCTTTCTTAAATTATAATCTTGTCCCATATGATAAAAGAGCAAGGATAGAAACAAACAATGGTTACATAAAATCTGGGAAATGAAATGGCTTGTTATATGGGGCTATTTAAAATTGATAACAAGGTACATATTAATATTTTGTATAATTAAATCAAACTAAAACACTAATTAGATTATAATTAATTAATTACCTAAGGATTTCCCTTGAATTCACTTTATAAATTCACAATCTTTATTTCCTGAAAAATACTTCATAAACTCGTGAGGCTTTCCTAAGGAAAATTATAAAATAGATCAGCGTAATACTGTTTGACACACAAAACACTACTATATTGAGTTTCATCTATGTATTCTATTGGGAATAACTACTTAGTGCCATTTACCTATAAATAATAATGTAAAAGCAGATCTGAAAATAAGAAGAGGATCAAAACAGACTAATATTGTCAGTTATACTACATTAAACAATCATTATTCATATGAACAAAAATTATTGAAATGTATTATTTTCCAAGAATTTTAGAATAAGAATTCTCACTTTCACAAGTAGTTTAACAAATTTATATTCCCAATTGATAGTTAATGACACTTGCTGAAGCATTTCCATTAAGGCAAATTTATTCAGGAAATGATAGAGCCAAGATTTGAAATAAATCTTGGTCCATTAGGTTTTCATTTCTCTGTATCCAAGGCATACAGAACTGTGATTCTTTGTGAATGCCAGTATTTTGGAGTATTCAATAACACTGATAATTCAGATTCCAAATTATTTTGTCTAGATATTTGGATATGCCAAGGTTGGGGAAAAATTCTGATCTTTGTAACAATGATATATGGTATATGTAAGAAAATTTCTGGGTCTTAAGCATAGTCACACAAGTTTTAGTTTTCCTTGACTTTATGCTGATTTTAAGAAAACTGATATAAGAAAATGGAAATAATGGTGACAAGTTTAGTGGCAAAAATACTACACTTCAGAATGATGCTTTGCTAGAGAGCATGAAGAAAAGGGAGGAAAGAAGGAAAGAGAAAAAAAGAAAAGAAAAGAAAAGAAAGAAAAGAAAAAAGAAAAGAAAAGAAAAGAAAAGAAAAGAAAAGAAAAGGAAAGAAAAGGAAAAAAGAAAAGAAAAAAGAAAAGGGAAGGGAAGGGAAGGGGAAAACAAGACAAGACAAGAAAGAGGTAAGGAGGTGGGGGAAATGGGAAGGAAGAAGAAAGTCAAAGAAAGCAAGCTTATTTGCAGTTGTGGGAAATTGTTTTTGTTTTTGTATTATCTACATTAGTATGATTTCATTAAACACAATAATGCATGTCAGCTGATAATCACATGGGTTCAAAATTACCTCTATTTTTAGAAATTGAATACCTAATGAATAATAAAATATCTCTCAAATATTATAACAATCATTATATGAATGCAATGAATAAGATACTAATAAAATATGACATCTAGACATATTCTAATGAATTATAGTGCAGAATGAGTTTATTAATTAATACTTGAAAATAAAGACCAGAAAAAAAATACAAATCTTTGGAAAATAATGACTTTAAAATAAACAGAAAAATATTTTTTTAGTAGAGAATTATTTCTCTTGATTTTAACTTGTTTTACTTTTATTTTTTTAAATTTACATCCAAATTAGTTAGCATACAGTGCAACAATGATTTCAGGAGTAGATTCCTTAGTGCCTCTTACCCATTTAGCCCATCCCCCCTCCCAAAACCCCTCCTGTAACCCTCAGTTTGTTCTCCCTATTTATGAGTCGCTTCTGTTTTGTCCCCCTCCCTGTTTTTATGTTACTTCTATTTCCCTTCCCTTATGTTCATCTATTTTGTCTCTTAAAGTCCTCATATGAGTGAAGTCATATGATTTTTGTCTTTCTCTGACTGACTAATTTCACTTAGCATAATACCCTCCAGTTCCATCCACATAGTTGCAAATGGCAAGATTCCATTCTTTTTGATTACCCAGTAATACTCCATGGCATGCATATATATATATATATATATATATATATATATATATATACCACAACTTCTTTATCCATTCATGCATCGATGGACATTTGGCTCTTTCCATACTTTGGCTATTGTTGATAGTGCTGCTATAAACATGGGGGTGCATGGGTCCCTTCAAAACAGCACACCTGTATCCCTTGGATAAATGCCTAGTAGTGAAATTGCTAGGTTTAGGGTAGTTCTATTTTTAGTTTTTTGAGGAACCTCCATACTGTTTTCCAGAGTGGCTGCATCAAGTTGCATTCCCATTTCATAGAGACTTATTAAATGGTTATCGGTATAAACTGTAGAATTTGAAACACCTGTTTTCTTCTTTTAACTAAATATAGCATATTTTAATAAGGTAATTAGATAAGTATAAAGTAGTGATTCAAAGTCTTTTATTTTTTTATTTCATATTTCAAAGTAATAAAATGTCATTCCATAGAGCAGATAATGGCAGCATCAACAAAAGCAAAACTTTGAAATATAACAAAATAGGCAAGCAAAATGTCTTAATGAAAATTGCAAAGAAAATTATGTCTTGGAATATAGAATAATGGACTCTCCAGTGAATATAAGTGAAAGCACCATGCCAGGGAGTAAACTATATTTTCATAATCTTTGATAATTTTCTTTTTGACATAGTTTGTTATCTATTCACATACTGATTACTTTCCTTCTTTTCAAGTGACACATTCAGCATAACCTGAAGTATTAATTATATGGGTTGTCTCTGTCGTCATCTTGAAATATCATGTATTTACATTATTTTTTATTGAATAATCATCAAAGCGTTGAAACTTGAATACGTTTAGACAGAATCTGCTTTGATTTTGGTATTATTTTGTGTACTCTCTGAAGAAAATACTTGCACTGACAGCAGCAATGAAGCAAATACAATTGTGGATTTAAAGGATTAATGGCTAAGGATTAAAATACTTAGATATAAGAGACCAGAGAAAGGGTGATGAAGTCCTAACAGATTTTGTCTTTTAGGTCACTATTTTAAATTTCACATGGTTCAGTAGCCTTGATAAGATATTATCATATAATAGCTGAGAAATATGAGACTGGCCATATCCTGATAGCAATGGCAATGCATGAGAAAGAGCATGAATGCACCAAATTTGTGATATTCATACACATGTTTGATATACCTGTAAACAGGATGTACTTGTTCCCTATAATAATGGAATAATGAAGGGAAAATTAATTCCTTCTACACTGCAATTTAAGAAATTAAGTTTAGAGACATGTTAAGGTAACAGACACATTTCACTAACAAAGAATCAACATTGAAATTCTGAAAATCCTTAGGGAACACACACACACACACACACACACACACACACACACACAACTCCTATGTACCTGAGCTGGAGAAGAGTAAAAGAAAAGGAACATCTGCTTTTCTTGTCATCCAAATGCTTCCCCTCATGCTGAAATATATGGTGAAAAGAAATACATTTGTCCATATATACCTGTATAAGTGTATATGTGATAAATGGAGAATGAAAAACTATTTCTAAAGCAGTTAAAACTAGTTGTTTATCTGGGAGTATGGGGAGCCTACTTGGGATTCTCTCTCTCCCTCTCCCTATGCCCCTCTCCTGCTTGAGCACACATGCTTTCTCTCTCTCTCTCTCTCTCTCTCTCTCTCTCTCTCTCTCAAAACACATAATAATAAAAAATAATCATTTATCAGTGATTTCTTATATGTTTAACTGAATTCAAAAGATATTATTGACCACTTGTGATATACTAAGATAAATGCTAGCTGGAAAACAGATTGGGAAGACTCAGAACTAAGAATCAAAAAGTTCATGTATTGAGTAGAAGAAACAAAACAAATGTGTATAAAATAAGTCATTATATTCATATTTATAATACCCTAAGGACATTTTTAGAAAGAGTTCTGATTTATTAGCAGGTCAGAAGTCAAGGCACAAAGAGCGTCTATATCCTCTCTTCCTTCCCAAAGGAAATGATAGATCACTAATTCTGTGTCTTATCTATGGTCTCCTTAATCAGTAAGAACAGTTATTTACTCAAGATCTCAAAATCTCATGAGGTAGCACTGCTCCAGCACAAGTAAAAAAATAATGTGAGAAAAAAAAGCATTTAACTATATTTAAAAGAAAATGTATGGACTCTATGTGAACACAGCCATAGCCAATTTTAATTGTACCTCAAGAATGAAAGATGTTGAAGACCATAAACATTATCATGCTTAATTGTTGCTGTTATTTTTCATCATTGTTGTTTTCATTCCAGAATCCAGATGAGTTCAATACTAAATTTCCATGAATTCTAAGAAAAAAAGTTATTTTCAGTACATGAATACAGGTAGTGCCTAAAATTTTCCAGAGAATAATATATATTTTGTTTGAATTCAAGTTTCTGATGAACTTCAAGTAGGTAAAAGGCTATGGATTTTTTGAATAAATATGATAGATTAGAAACACCTTTCAAATAAGCATTGTGTCTATTGGTAATTTAAACTCTCAGAGTTTAAGTTTTCTTACTTGCAAATGAGTAGAATAATATCTTTCTTACATGTTCCCACAAATACCAAATTAAATTATTGTTTTTTATATAACACATATTAAGTGCTAAGTAGATTTCCTATTGCATGCAAGAATTAATCCAATATTTAAAAGGACATGACATTTTTTCTAGTGTATCATTTCCTAGGTGAAAGTTCAACATTTGACCTGATGGTTAGCCCAGAAGAGGCAATTAGCAAGAAGGTCACATGAAAAGAGAGTTAAAAAAAAAAAGAAAGAAAGAAAAGGAAATAGGGTATAGAATACCCAGTCACCTATGTTGAATTAGATTGTAATTTTGGAATCTAAATTTAACAACCTGAGAGGGCTGTATCTATAAGGATCCTTCTTGGTTTTTATCATCTCCTTATTAAGTATTTATTAACTCCAGAAAGTTTTCAGTAATTGAACTTATCTGACATTCTTTTACTTTTTTTTTTTTTCATTTTCCCCTCTCCTATGTTTTATTACAGAATTAATTAGGAAAACATGTTAAGACAACAAAGGTATACAAAAATTTCTCCCTTTCCCTTTCCCTGTTTTCTCCTGCCCCCTCTCACCCAGTCTCAACATCCTACTCACTCTCCCTCAGGTAACCAAGGTATCCTTCCAAAAATGTTGCGGTGAATTTACATACACATTTTTTTTTTATAGTTACATCTAGTTATTTTCAATATGTCTTATTCTGCAACTTGTTTTTATTCTTACACTTAGCAATATATCAGAATTTTCTATATAGGTGCATGTAGGTCTACCTCATTCAAATAGTTGCAGTCTTCCATATTAAGTCATTTGAACTTTACTTTTTTGTGTGTGTGTTTTCAAGTTTTTAAATCCCAGATAGTTAATATACAGTGTAATATTAGTTTCAGGTATAGAAATTAGTGATTCATCACTTACCGATAACACCCGGTGTTTATCACAAGTGCCCTCCTTAATACCCATCACCCATTTGGCACATTCCTCCACCCTCCTCCCCTCCAGTAACCCTCAGTTTGTTCTCTATCCTTAAGAGTCTGTTTTATGGTTTGCTTCTCTCTCCCCCCTCCCATGTTCATTTGCTTTGTTTCTCAAATTCCACAATAGTGAAACAATATGATATTTGTCTTTCTCTGACTGACTTATTTCACTTAAAATAATGCTCTCTAGTGTCACGTGGGTGGCTCAGTCAGATAAGCTTCCGACTTTGACTCAGGTTATGACCTCACACTTCATGAGTTCGAGCCCTGTGTCAGGTTCTGTGCTGACAGCTCAGAGCCTTGAGCCTGCTTCAGATTCCATGTCTCCTTCTCTCTGTGCCTCTCCCCCCGCTTGCACTCAGTTTCTCTCTCTGTTAAAAATAAATAAACGTTAAAAAATTTTAAAAATAAATAATACTGTCTAACTCCATCCACATTGTTGCAAATGGCAAAATTTCATTCTGCTTTTATGGCTGAGTATTATTCCATTTCATACCCCACATCCTCTTTATCCATTCATCAGTTAATAGACATTTGGACTGTTTCCATAAGTTGGTTACTGTAGATAATGCTGCTATAAACATCAGTGTGCAGCATCCCTTGAATTAGAATTTTTGAATTCTTTGAGTAAATACCTAGTAGTATGATAGCTGGATCGTAGGGTAGTTCTTTTTATTTATGTATTTATTTTTAAATTTACATCCAAGTTAGTTAGCATATAGTGCTATGATGATTTCAAGAGTAGATTCCAGTGATTCATCCCCTGTGTATAACACCCATTGTTTGTCCCAACAAGTGTCCTCCCGAATGCTCCTTACCCATTTTACCCATCCCCCACCCCCAACCCCTCCAGCAACCCTCAGTTTGTTCTCTGTATTTAAGAATCTTTTACATTTTGTCCCCTCCTTGTTTTTATATTATTTTTGCTTCCTTTCCCTTATGTTCATCTGTATTGTATCTAAAACTCCTCAAAGAGTGAAATCATATAAATATATGTCTTTCTCTGACTGGCTACTTTCACTTAGCATAATACCTTCTAATTCTATCCATATAGTTGCAAATGGCAATATTTCATTCTTTTTGATTGTCAGGTAATACTCCATTGTGTATACTACATCTTCTTTATCCATTCATCTGTCAATGGGCATTTGGGCTCTTTCCATACTTTGACTATTGTCGATAGCACTGCTAAAAACATTGGGGTGCATGTGCCCCTTTGAAACAGCAACCTGTATCCCTTGGATAAATACCTAGTAGTCTAATAGCTGAGTTGTAGGGTAGTTCCATTTTAATTTTTTGAAGAATCTCCATACTGTTTTCCAGAGGAGCTGCATTAGTTTGCATTCCCACCAGCAGTACAAAAAAGATCCTTTTTCTCCTCATCCTCGCCTGAGTTATTTATTTTAGCTATTCTGACAGGTATGAGGTAGTATCCCATTGTGGTTTTAATTTGTATTTCCCTGATGATGAGTAATGTTGAGCATTTTTTCATATGTCTGTTAGCCATCTGGATGTCTTCTTTGGAGAAGTATCTCTTCATGTCTTTTGCCTATTTCTTCACTAGATTATTTGTTTTTTTAGTGTTGAGTTTGATAATTTCTTTAGAGATTTTGGATACTAACCCTTTGCAAATATCTTCGCAAATATCTTCTCCCATTCTGTCAGTCGCCTTTTAGTTTTGTTAACTGTTTCCTTTGCTGTGCAGAAGCTTTTTATTTTGATAAGGTACCAATAGTTCATTTTTGCTTTTGTTCCCCTTCCTTTTGAGACATGTTGAGTAAGAAGTTTCTGTGGCCAAGGTCAAAGAGGATTTTGCCTACTTTCCCCTCAAGGATTTTGATGGCTTACTGTCTAGGTTCATCCATTTTGAGTTCCTTTTGTGTATGGTGTGAGAAAGTGGTCCATGTTCATTTTTCTGCATGTTGCTGTCCAGTTTTCCCAGCACTATTTGCTGAAGAGACTGTCTTTATTCCATTGGATATTCCTTCCTGCTTTGTGAAAGATTAGTTGGCCATATGTTTGTGGGTCCATTTCTGGATTCTCTATTCTGTTCCATTGATCTCAGTGTCTGTTTTTGTTCCAGTAGCATACTGTCTTGATGATTATAGCTTTGTAATACATCTTGAAGTCTGGGATTGTGATGCCTCCAGCTTTAGTTTTCTTTTTCAGGATTGCTTTGGAGATTCAAGGCCTTTTCTGGCTCCATACAAATTTTAGGATTGCTTGTTTTAGTTCTGCTCTGTGGTTCAAGTTGTGCAGATTGTTGTGTTAATCCTCAGATCAGTTTTCTAAGTGTGCAAGATGGTTTGGTGTTGACCTAACTGTATTTCAGGGATGAGAAACACACAAAAAAGTTCCATGCTGCCCCACCATCTTGGCCTCTCCCCAAGGTAGTTCTAATTTTAACTTTTTGAGGACCCTCCATACTGTTTGCCAGAGTAGCTGCACCAGTTTGCATTCCTGCCAATAGTGCACAAGGGTTCCTTTTCTCTGCAAACTCAACCACATTGTTGTTTCCTGTGTTGTTAATTTTAGCAATTCTGATAGGTGTAAGGC
The DNA here is from genome assembly GCF_027475565.1 of Acinonyx jubatus. Taxonomy (NCBI): domain Eukaryota; kingdom Metazoa; phylum Chordata; class Mammalia; order Carnivora; family Felidae; genus Acinonyx; species Acinonyx jubatus. Next base: position 78,623,070 of record NC_069390.1, read on the forward strand.
AACATCTCATTGTAGATTTTATTTGTATTTCCTTGATGATTAGTGATGTTAAGTATCTTTTCATCTGTCTTTTAGCCATCTGTATGTCTTCTTTGGAAAAATTTCTATTTGTGTTTTGTGCCCATTTTTGAACTGGATTATTTGTTTTCTGGATGTAGAGTTGTATAAGTTCTTATATATTTTGGATACTAACTCATTGTCAGATATGTCATTTGCAGATATCTTCTCCCATTCTGAAATTTTCCTTTTAGTTTTGTTGATTTTTTCCTTTTCTGTACAGAAGTTTTCTATCTTGATGAAGTCCCAATTGTTTAATATTGCTTTTGCTTCCCTTGCCTCAGGAGACATATCTAGTAAGAACTTGCTACAGCTGATGTCAAAGAGTTATGTTCTCCTTTAGGATTTTGATGATTTTCTGTCTCGCATTTAGGTGTTTCATCCATTTTGAATTTATTGTGGCATACGGTGTAAGAAAGTGGTCCAGTTTCATTCTTTTGCATGGAAGAAATGGATAAATTTTGAGAAACATATAAACTACCAAAGCTGAAAAAGGTAGAAATAGACAACTTAAACAGACTGATAATCAGCAAAGAAATTGCATCAGTAATCAAAAATCTCTCAGAAAATAAAAGTCCAGGGCTAGATGGCTTCCCAGGGGATTTCAACCAAAAACTTAAAGAAGGGAAAATATCCATTTTTCTCAAAATATTCCAAAAAATATAAAAGGAAGGAAAATCTCCAAATTTATTCTACAAGACCCGCATTATCCTGATTCCAAAACTAGACAATGACTACACTAATAAAAGACAACTACAGAGCAATATCCCTGATGAACATGGATGGAAAAATTTTCAACAAGATCCTAACAAATCAAATCCAAAGTACATTAAAAGAATCATTCACCATGACCAAGTGGGATTTATTCCTGGATTGCAAGGGTGGTACAATATTTACAAATCAATCAATGTGATATACCACATTAATAAAAGAAAGGGTAAGAACCGTATGATCCTCTTAATAGATGCAGGGAAAGCATTTGACAAAGTACAACATCGATTATAGATAAAACTGCTCCACAAAGTAAGGCTAGAGGGAACATACCTCAACATCATAAAAGCCATATATAAAAATCCCACAGCTAACACCACCTTTCCTCAATGGGGTTAAACTGAGAGCTTTTCCTCTAAGGTCAGGAGCAAGACAGGGATGTCCACTGTTTTCACTATTATTTAACATAGTGCTGGAAGTCATAGCCTCAACAATCAAGCAAATAGAAAGAAATAAAAGGCATCCAAACTGGCAAAGAAGAAGTCAAAGTTCCACTATTTGTAGACAACATGATACTCTAGAAAACTCAAAAGACTCCACCAAAAAATTTGCTAAAACTGATAAACAAATTCAGTAATATCGCAGAATACAAAGTCACCATACAGAAATATGTTACATTTCTATGCACCAAGAATGAAACAACAGAAAGAGAAATCAGGGAACCAATTCCACTTACAATTCCTCAAAAATTGTAAGATACTAAAAATAAACCCAACCAAAAAGGTATAAGATTTGTAATCTGAAAACTATAAAACACTAATGAAAGAAATTGAACATGGTATAAAGAAATGGAAAGACATTCCCTGCTCATGGGTTGGAAGAGCAAATATTGTTAAAATGTGTATCCTACTCAAAGCAATCTACACATTTAATGTGATCCCTGCCAAATACCAATAGCATTTTTCACAGAGGTAGAACAAAAAAATCCTAAAATTTGTATGGAACCACAAAAGACCCTGAATAGTGAAAGCAATCTTGGAAAAAAAAAAAGCTGGAGGCATCACACTTCTGGACTTCAAGTTATAACACAAAGCTGTAGCCATCAAGATAGTACAATTCATTTGTCCAATGAAAAAAAGATGGTCTCCAACAAATGGTGTTGGGAAAGCTCAACTTATCTGACATTCTTAAATTAGATTCTTCTTGCCTAGAAGAAGTTACCTGTGAATGTAGCTATGCTGTTTGTATTTTGGGCATCATGTGAATAACTATATATGTACACATGTAGTTATGTGTGTGTGTGTGTGCCGATATGTGAATATGTTTGTGTGTCTTTTTTTTCTTTACATTTATTTCTGAGAGACAGAGAGAGATAGAGCGTGAGTGGGGGAAGGGCAGAGAGAGAGGGAGACACAGAATCCGAAGCAGGCTCCAGGCTCTGGGCTGTCAGCCCAGAGCCCAATACGGAGCCCAAACCCACGAACCGCGAGATCAAGACCTGAGCTGAAGTTGTAAGCTTAACCAACTGAGCCACCCAGGCGCCCCTGTTTGTGTGTCTTTTAAATTCAATAGCTACATTATGATATTTTGTCATGCAAGTATATTTTGAAATCCTCCAACTATATTGAGTATTATGATTCATCTCTGTTTTGGAGACAGAGTGATCTTCTAAAAAGATATAATTTCTTCATATATGCTAACTCACAATCATAAATTATTCAATGGTTTCTAAAATACTTAGACTGTTCTACACAGCTCTTTATGATCCTTACTTATGCTATTAGTACTAGTTCAACACCATTGCCTTTGTGTCAGTCAGTCAAGTGTTCTTTCTCAAAGATCAAGTGAAAGGCTTGTTAGACATGAGTTTGAGGGGTAGGAGAGAGTCAGGTCAACTATGTGGGACAGTTCCTTCCAGACTACTTAACTTCTATCCATCCTCACAATTGTGCTTATGCTTATGATTCAGACCTGATTCAAGTATTGCTTCCTCAACAATGTCCCTCTTTAGCCCAAATCTTGCCATATTCATTTATTCATTTTATTCATTTTCAGCTCTTTTCTCAATTTTAAATTGTATATTTACTTGTGTGACCATTTATATTAACTATCTATCTATCTATCATCCTCATCTATCATTTATCTGTAATTCAGCTACTTTCTAATACACCATGTGATGAGCTCAATGAGGGGAATAATCTCATGTGTTTTTGTTCATTCAATCTTCAGGGGTCTAGAATGTCACCAGACATAAAATAGGTGCCCAGAAAACATGTATTTAGCCAACAATTAGCTCTTATATAACTTTGATTTTCTGTTCTCCAGAATTTATTTTATGTTTTTGTGTACCTAAGACTTTCAGAATCTGTATGATGACAGATTAATTGGCTAAGTGCTATTGTTCATTGATTTAGCAAGCAAATACTATCCTTAAGCTTTAAAATCTGCCTGAATATATGCCCTTTCTTGAAGCAATTAAATTATGAAGGTGATTATTTTATACTCATCTTTTTCTAACTAGAAAGAATAACTTTATAATTTAATAGTGTATAGAGCCTCTTGAATGCATAATAGCAAAACTAGCCATTTAAAGCAGATAAATAAATGTGGTATTTTTATTCATAATGATCTTTTAAGTTTCTTTTAGCCCTAAAATTTTATAAATCTACATGCCGCCTTAAATATCTGAAGTGCTTTTTCTTAATCTCTTGACCTTTAATCCCTTGTCTTTTTGTGATTTTAATTTGTCTTGACACTAGAACATCATCTCCTTTTATAACTTGAATCAGCAATCACTGGAAATCTTTAGGCTAATGCCAAAACCCATTAAACTGAATGGTGAATCAGCACAGTCAAGTTAAGTAATGTAAAATATTTAAGATTAATCTTTTCCTTCTATCAGTTTATCTAAAAGTTTTCCATAGGATCATCTGATTTAAACTGTTGATGCTTTTAAAAATCGGTAGCAACATCATACGTTCTAAGGGGTATCTTGGTGCCTTCTCAGCTATTTGAAGTTGATACAGGTTCTGTGCAAAGATGATTATAGAATTCCAAAGGCAGAATTTTCAAGCAGATACAGAAATATGAAAAAGTAGTCCCAAACAGATTTGGACTTATTAAATGGTCAATGCTCCCTAGAACATATGGGTATTTACGGGCCTATGTCAGGAGTAGCTATTGCTGTCCCTAGAGAAGATCTAGGGTGGTACAAAATAGAGTAGAAATTTTATAGAATAACTCATATTTTCCATTTGCCTTTGACTTTTATTGAGAACACAGGATAAATCAACATAATCCGCTCACTCTTATACATCCCTGCAGATTCTTTAGATATTTTTCAGGAAGCATTGGCTTGAGATAGTAACTGTGTAAAGTAGACAAACTGGATATAATGCAAAAAGCACTATATGCCATCAATAACCCCATTCTCTTGCATCATTGTTTTGCTCTATTGTTTTGAAATTTGCTATCTCACAATGGCCTACCTAATAAAATACAACTCACATGAAGTCATTTCAACTTCCTTAACCATTTCCTCTACTATATGATTTCTGTGTCTCACACGCTTAGTCTAATCCCTGGTGAAATACGTATGCATTTGCCCATATACATTTAGGGAATATCTTCTTTGTACCATACACTGTGCTAGATATTGTATGAGATATTGATGTTTTTTTCTCTTTTTGGTAATGCCCCAAAATACTTTCCCTCAATGTTTTCTTTAGAGATGATACAAATAAGCAATTTCATTTGTTGATAGAATCTTGTAGTACAGGGACAAGCTTGTTACTTTCTTATACACAACACATTATTTCAAATTTCTTCTCCCCTTGTAAATAGCTTCTCTATATGCCTAAAATATTTTTCCTTTTTCCACCCTGGATTATATCTTTTTTATGTAAGACTAAGTTTAAAATTATCTTCTTTTCAGGGGCACCTGGGTTGTTCAGTCAGTTAAGCATCCAACTTTGGCTCAGTTCATGATCTCACAGTCCGTGGGTACAGTTCGAGCCCCACATCAAGCCCTCTGCTCAGAGCCTACTTCAGATCCTCTGTCTCTTGCTCTCTCTGCCCCTACCCAACTCGTGCTCTGTCTCTCTCTCTCAAAAATAAACATTTTTTAAATAATAAAATAAAATAAAATAAAATAAAATAAAATAAAATAATCAAATAAAATAATCTCCTCTGCAAGTCTTTCATCAAAGTTCTTGGTTAAATGTGCTATATTCTCCTCAAAGTTCTGTATTTATTTTCAAATTTTACTTTGAGGACTTACATTGCATTGTCATTGTTTGGTAAATAGTTGTCTCCTTTGGTAGAATATGTGATCTGGAATTTTTTAACCTGTAACAGTATATCTTTACCATATTGCTCAATACATAGTACCAGAATTTCTAACAGTATGGATTTATGGGACAGGAAATAGAGAGACAAATAGCAATATGATTATGACTGATAAAGGCTGTATAATTTTTTTTAACATTTATTCATTTTCTGAGAGACAGAGAGAGAGACAGTCTGAGCAGAGGAAGGACAAAGAGATAGAGGGAAACACAGAATCCGAAGCAGGCTCCAAGCTCTGATCTGTCAGCACAGAGCCCTCAAACTCACGAACAGTGAGATCATGGCCTGAGCCAAAGTCAGATGCTTAAGGGACTGAGCTATGCAGGCGCCCCAAGGTGTATAGTTTTTAAGTGAATATCCTTTGTTTTGCTAAACTTGATCAAAGGTATCTACAACCAAAAATAAAGAGAGAAATCTAGAATTATCAGCTCTGATAGGTAAAAGCCGACTCTGTGGGGTTGGGACAGAAATGGACTGCAGTAGATAATGTCAAAAGAAAAAAAATAAGTATGCAAAACTAAGAGCTAAAAGTTTTGCCCAGATTGTTATTATACTTGGATATTGTTTGAAAGAAGTTTGTTAACTCACATACAATCCAGTTTTTTCTTATATTTTACTTCTGCTTGACTATATATTATAGAATATAAAATAACACATATAAGTTGTTTTAGATTGAAGTATCTGAACTAAATCTAATCCATATTTGAAGCATGGGAACACCGCTGTCATATGAATGTTAGATTGATAGTATCTTTAGCAAATAATGCCCAAACTCCTCTCCTTTCAGCGAGTCACTTTTTTTCCTTTCACTTAGCTGAAAAGATTGCATAACTTCTAAAGGAAATGCATATTAAGACAGAACTACTGAGAGAGTGAAGGTGCTAAGTGAACAGTGTTGAAAACTGCATAGTCAAGGAAAGGAAAGGGCTACAGGTTTTTGTATATAATGGCAACTCTGCTAACCTTTATTATGGCAGCTGAATCAAAGATTTATGGTCAACCATAGAATTAGGTGTTGAAGAATGGCTTCTTCCACACACTTCCTCTACACAAGGTACACATCTCCATTTCATTGAAGTAGGAGAAAGAAGGTAAAAAGACAGCATAGAGGGTTCACAGAAAGGATCATGCCTGAATGTTGTATCTTATACTAAATGAATCACCTTGCTGTTGCCACCCCACCACCTCTGTCCAGAGCCAAGGACCATCTTTGATACTCCTATGATTTATTATTTTTAACTATTGGACATAATTAATATTCCTTTTAATCTTCTAGCCATTTCCTAGAAAGTAGTTTCTCACTGAAGAACTTTGACTTCATAGATGCCCTCAAGATATTAGTAGTGCCAGATTTCCCCATCCTAGGTCACAAAAAATTCTTAACTAGTGATCTTGAAATAAACAGTTTTATTCCATATGAAAGATAATCAGTGAAAAATTCTATGTCTTAGCCAATATAACAGAGGATAGTTATGAGCTTTGAGCACTGTGGAAAGTTTTAGGGGCCAAGAATGAATGCAGTGTCCATCTCTGCCATCATTTCTAAAAATGTTAAACTCTAAATGAAATGACTTTATGCAATATGTAAATGTTGACTTCTTAATAAAGTTTTTTATTAAAGAGGTTGCAAGTGTTTTAATTTTTAAACATTCATGTTAATAAGGGTGAAATTTGCTCAACAAAGGAATTTAATTTGTTCTGATTCCTCTTATTGGGAGTGAAAAAAATATGTTGATTAATTTAATTTTTACCAAGCATGTCTAAAATAGTATATTGGTATATTGTGGGTTTTTATATTTTCATTTTAGACTTCACTCTCTAATTTGTTATCCATCAAGGGGCGCCTGGGTGGCTCAGTCGGTTAAGTGGCCAACTTTGGCTCAGGTGATGATCTCGCGGTCTGTGAGTTAGAGCCTCTTGCCGGGCTCTGTGCTGACAGCTCAGAGCCTGGAGCCTATTTCGGATTCTGTGTCTCCCTCTCTCTGACCCTTCCCCGTTCATGCTCTCTCTCTGTCTCAAAAATAAATAAACGTTAAAAAAAATTTAATTTGTTATCCATCAATAAATCTTATGGTTAAGAAGTTACTATCTATTAAAAATAATAAAGAACATTAAGAAAACGTTCTTAAATATCTAAAAAATAAATTTATGTAAATTAATGGAAAAATAAACAGCTGAATAAGCAAGAAATGTGAATAAGTTTTTGTAAAGGTTTTACAAGAGGTTTTACAAAAGCATTGATAATTTAAAGACTTTGTGTATGGGGCACCTGGGTGGCTTAGTCAGTTGAGCATCTGACTTCAGCTTTGGTCATGTTCTCACAGTTTGTGAGTTCAAGACTTCATTGGGCTCTGTGCTGACAGCTCAGAGCCTGAAGCCTGCTTTGGATTCTGTGACTCCCTCTCTCTGTCTGCCCCTCCCCTGCTCACGCTGGAGCTCTTTCTCTCTCCCTCTCTCTCAAAAATAAACATTGAAAAAATTAAATAAGTAAATAGTTTGTGTATTTGGTTAACTTCAACCTCTCTACCACACAGATACTAATCTATATACTATAATTTCCACTTAAAAAATAATTCTTCTGGTTAAAGAAGGCTACTCAGGTTTAGATTCTTTTTCTCATTTTCGTTTTAAAGTCATCACACTATAATGTTATATATTTAAGAAGGATTTAAAAAAGAAAATGAACATAATGCTATTGATTTAAAATTAGATATTATTTTTTATAACCAGATTCTAGTACTTCAAAAAGTTTTTTTTTTTTTTCTGCATTTCTAGTATTAGAAAAGGAAAATCTTCTGGCTCTTAAGTTTGTTTGCATATGTTAATGAGATTTTCTAGATTAAGTTTCTTGTATCCTTGCCCTTTGGCTGCAATTAGAGGTGGTAACCAAGTACCACATGCTAATTAACTACCACAGAGATACACCATCCAAATCTCTCTTCAAAGAAGAATGTGCTGCCTACCTCAGGGAAGGCTGGTCAAGAGAGAACTTCCACCTATCAGCTCCTTCAGGCTCTGCCTCAGCTTCAGAGAGCCACCTTTCCTAATATCCTTCCTTTCCTAGGTCAGTTCACATTCAGTGACTGAATAAGTAGGGGTATAATGACCCAGTAATTCTGCGCCACCACGCCCCCCCCCCCGCAAATACTGAGAAGGGTGATGTTGCCCCAGAACTCTTACCAGGTTGGGTGAAGCTTTGCTGGCTTTGCACTGTAGTTCTAATTCTATCCTGCTTGATTCTGCCTTGTCTTTCTTTCACAGGTGTTGATCACTAGTATTTACTCCAAGCTCTTGGTACTCCAAACTCTTGTCACAGCATCTGCTTACAAGCTCTGTCACAGCATCTGCTTTTGGAGAACCTAATCTGTGACAGTTTTACCAGAAGTGGTTGAGAAATGCAGGTGATAAGGTTTTATAGCTAAATCACCAGCCACCTGGATGGCAATAAAGATCTCATCATTCTTGGTAGTTGGAGCACAGACAGTCCCTGGCACAAGGTGGCAATTCAATTGCTAAAACCAGAGATGAATCTTGATGGTATATAGGTGGAAAGGTATGCATTAAATGACTTGTAAGGCATTTGAGATGTATGATAGATAGTAGATGTTAGGAAGTAGTATTACATAATCATTGCTAAGCATGATTAATGCTCTCTAGAGAAATAGTGAGCATTTGAGGTAAAGGAACTGACACTTGAAAGCCAGGAATAAAAGCCTGAGGGACACTTTGGTTGCATATAAAGAATATCCAATCTTCTGCAAGAAGAGGATAGGGAAAGCTAAGAACCAAGACTAAGACTGTGGTTAAACATCAAAGACAGCTAAGCACCAAACTGAAATAAATATATTTTGCCATCATCAGTGCTCTGGTTGAGAAGAATGAGACACTGACAGATGAATCTCATGAACCTGCTGAGACTATAGATATAGTTGGTTCACTGATCTTTGGTAAGTGGTAGCATTTTCTTTAAACTAAAGGATGATGCAGGTGTCTTTTTTTTCCTTACAAAACAACAATCTCTTGGAATCATTAGAATTTATCTGGTCAAATGACTTGCGCAAAAATATTTTGGGGGTCAGGGGGTTAAATATGTAGCTATATGCCTTCACTAATAAAAATAAAACTACAAGACACTGAATTAGTTGGAGATCAATTTCAATAGTAGATTTAAACCATTAATTTTTGAAAGAATATATAGCCAGTGTTGATTTTTTCACAACATGAAATCATACACTTTTAAATTAGCAATAAAATAATCAAGTTTACATTAAAAAATACAAAGAACAAATAAATCCTTGATTCCCCCCTCCCCCCCCCCCCCACTGCTTCCTCAGGAACTTCCCTACTCACCATGTTGGCCACTTGGCCTATACCTAGTATTAAATAACAGAATAATCCAAATAAGGACAACTGGGTCTAAGAAGAAAAGAATGGACTATATCACAAAAGTATTGTAATATTACCTGACCTTTACTTGACAGGAACCATAACATTACACATGGATCTATATATTAATTAAAGTGGCTGGAAAATATAATTAGACAAAGCAGGTTTGTTGACTTGGGAACACTCTCCTAAAATCCAATATTTAAAGCTGTTCAGTACAACATGAAATGTTGTGACTCATTATGAAGATAGCTCATAGAAGCATGGAAAAAGCAATAACTTTTACAAGTAAAGTTGTAATGCAGATGATAGAGAAAAGGATTCAAAGGCTGAGTGAAGTGGGCATACTGGAGTGTGGGCAGAAGATATGCTGGTTGACTATGTTCTGTGGGAAGGCTTGGATGACACACATTTATCAAACATACAATGAATATGCTGCTGACAGTGGAACCTGCATCGTAAAATATTCAGTGTGTCTCTAAGCTATAGGCCAAGTTCATCAATGCGAGAGACTATTGCAGAACTCAAATCACTGACAGCAATGAAGATGAGAGGATCCCCAAACTATAGAGGTTAAGTGATGCTAATTAACTACCAGCAGCCAAGAGAAAACAAGCATAGTATTGATGGGCAAGGTTTCAGGGACAGTCAAATGGGACTGATTCACCAAGAGTTATAGAGATAATTTGTAGCCCACATACCCTAGTGGCAAAATATATAGGTATCTAACTTGTATTAGCAGAAGAAATCAAGGATTTGTGACCAGAAGAAAGGGAGTGGATCATTCTTTACATTAAAAAGCAGTGCAATGTTATATGTCCATTGCATTTCAATAAAGCTGGAATGGGGAATGGGGTAGAACACATATAAGAAAAAGTCATTATCCTTTGATATATACCTGGACATAAGTCAGCCTTCAAACCAGGAATCCATTGACTGACAGCTGGGTCACTAGAAAGAAGGATCTGTGGAAAGAATACATAAAGACTCAGTTTCTGGTACAACATGTGAGGAACTTAGAAGTAGCCATCCATCCTAACAGGTACAAATCTGAATAAACTGAAATATCACTACTTCTTAGAGTCACTGAAAAAGTGACATGCAAGGGAAAATTCCTGCCCCCTCCAAACTGGGGCGTTGGATAGGCAAATAGACAGAATCACAACTTACTGGAGGACAACCTATGAGCAGAAATCTTCATAGGAAACAGTACTGGAGTGAGAGAAGTTGAACTGCAATTGAATTGCTAGAGGCTTAGTATGGACAAGTCTGATACTGAAAACTTTCAGGGACCCATCCTTTTGTGAGTTTTACCTCAATGAGCTATACCACGTTCACAGTAGAGATCTGAAAAAAAATCCCCTCATGTTTCCAGCAGGAAGAGTTAAAAAATACCATTTTAGAATATATCAGACCTGGGGAAAGAGAAATACCCACTTCCAGTAAGCTCTGGCCTTCCATGAGGAGGAAGAGAAATACATAACTCCAGACCCCAGTAGACATTGTGTCCCAAATAATGGGGACACTGGATGAGAAGAATTGGCAAAGCTCTTATTCTAAATGCCCAGGCTCAACAAAAGACTGAGACATAAACATAGGACAAAATACTTACCTCCCTTCACAGTTTTACATTATAATACTAAATGCCTCTTTTTTTTGTAGTTCCTTTGGTCTAGTACATTACATACATCGTTCAATTAAAACTAGTAATGTATATTAAAATATAAAGCACAACCAACAAACAAAACCTTCCACAAATTGAGGGCAAGAGCAAGCATTAGAACCAGACTAAGAAATGGCAGAGATGTTGGAATTCTCAGATTTCGAATTTAAAACAAGTATAATTAATATGTTAAAAGCTTTAGTGGGTACAATAAGGTACATGCAAAACAGATGGGTCATGTAAACAGAAAGAAACCCTAAAAAAGAATCAAAAATAAATACTAGAAATCAAAAACAGTGTAAGAGAAATGATAAATTCCTTTAAGAACTTCATTAATGGAATGAAATTGGTTGTGGAAACAATCTCTGAGCTTGAGAATGTGTCGACACAAACTACCAAACTGAAAAGCAAAGAGAAAAATGAAACAAACAAATAAGCAAACTACCCAAGGACTACAGGACAACTACATAGTGTGTAATATATATGCAATATGAATGCTAAGCTGAGAGAAGAAAGAACAGAAGATATATTGAAAACAATAATGACTGAGATTTTTCAAGAAGGCAGCACAGTAGGAGGACCTGAAGCACATCTGCCAAGAACACAACTAGATAACTATCAAATTATCCTAAATACCCCAGAAACCAATGTGAAGAATGACAGAACAAACTCCACAACTAAAGGGATTGAAAAGGTCACACTGAAGATAGTAGGAAGTGTGGAGCCATGGTCTAGGGGAGAAACATATTACAGGTACTGCAGAGGAAACACAGTCATGGTTGCAGAGAAGAGTGAGGGAGATATAAGCACACAGGGGAACAAGGAGAACATTTCCCCAATGCCATTGGCTTGTAAAATGAGAAGGACTGAACTTTGTGAGTTCTTCAAGCAACAGGGCTTAACGACTTGAGTTGTAAAGGTCAGCAGGCTTGGCTGGGATAGCCCTGATGGCACTGTCTTGATCCTGGAGAGAAGACAGGCAAATAACCTGGGGGTACATAGCATGGAAACAATGATTTGAATGCTTGGGACACAGAGTGGGGAGATTATTCATTGTTCTTGGACCTCTTCCTTGAGAGGCAACATTCACAGAGACACCTCTCCTAGAACAAAGGAACTGACTGGCACAATTTCCCTCCTCCACCAATCAGCATAAACACAGAGCCACCTGAAGGAAACAGCTCAGCACAGACACTGGCTGTGAAACTTGCTTACACCAAGGCCCACACCCTTGTGCTCTGGTGGAACTGCCCTTCTTTGTCAAGTTTGCCTCAGTCCCAGAGTGGTCAGCCCCTCCTCTGAAGACCAGCACAAAGGCATGTCCATATCACATCTGCTGACAAGAGAGTTCTTCAGGGCCTCAATTCTACTGAAGTGTCAGGTCTCATTTCACAAGCTGACCAGAGCACACCTAATTAAAATGTGTCACATTCAGGAGAAGGACGAAACACTGCCCCCTGCAGGAAAGGAGAGTCTCTGCAGGAGAGTAGCCTAAAGGATAGAGCAATGAAAACACAGTAGCAGAGTGCACACGGCACACCATGGAGACAGTCATTGAAGCCCTAGGCTCTGGGCACTACATGACCTCTTCCTCATAGCATCATTACTTTCAGGAAAGGAGACATAACTGGTTTTTCTAAAACACAGATGTAGGCAGACTTACACAAAATGGCAAGATGGAGGAATTTATCCCAAATGAAAGACTAAGATAAGACCATGGCCAGAGATCTAAGTGAAACATAGAATGATACATGTAAGTATCATTTTGCAATCATCAGGATACTCACTGGGCTTGAGAAAAGAATAGAAGACATTAGTGAGACCCTTACCACAGAGATAAAAGGGTTAAAAAAAGAATCAGACATGAAGAATACCATAAATGAGATTGGAAACAAGCTTGATGCAATGAACAGCAGGATGGAAGGAGCAGAGGAATGAATCTGTGACCTAGAAGACAAAATAATGGAAAATAATGAAGCTGAAAAAAAGAGAGAAAAAAGAATTATGCAACATGAGAACAGACTTAGGGAACTCAGTGACTCCATAAAAATGTAATAACATTTATATTATAGGAATCCCAGAAAAAGAAGAGAGAGAAACAGAGGCAGAAAATTTATTTGAAAAAAATAATAGCTGAAAACTTTCCTTATCTGGGGAAGGAAACAGACCTCAAGATCCAGGAGTTGCAGATAACTCTATCAAAATCAATAAGCAGACCAACACCAAGACACATTGTAATTAAATTTGCAAAATGCAGTGATAAAGGAAAAACCTTAAGAGCAGCAAGACAAAAGAAGTCCTTAACTTACACGGGAAAGACCATAAGGCTAGCTGCAGATTTGTCAACAGAAATGTGGGAAGCCAGAAAGGAGTGACATGATATATTCAAAGTGCTGAATGGGAAAAATCTATAGCCAGGAATACTCTATCCAGAAAGGGTATCATTCAGAATATAAGGATAGATAGAGTTTCAGAGAAAAACAAAGTAGAGTTTGTGACCACTAAACCAGCTGTGCAAGAAATATTAAATATTGAGTGCAAAGGAGAGACCAAAAGAGACAAAGACAAGAAAAGATCAGAGAAAATCTCCAGAGATGACAGTACAAGTAATAAAATGGCAATAAGTATATATCTATCAATGATTACTTTGAATGTAAATGGTCTAAACACACTAATCAAAAGACATAGCATGTCAGAATTGATTTAAAAAAAATAAGGCCCATCTATATGCTGCCTACAAAAGACTCATCTCATTTTAGACCTAAAGATATCTACAGATTGAAAAGGGGGGGGGGGGTGTAGAAAAACATTTCTTATGCAAATATGATGTCAAAAGAAAACCAGAGTAGCAATCATTATAGGAAAATCTAGGCTCTAAAACAAAAACAGCAAAAAGAGACAAAGAATGTCATTATATAATATAAAGCGGACAATCCAACTAGATCAAACTATTGTAAACATGTATGTACCCAACATGGAGGCCTCAAAACACATAAAACAGTTAATAACAAACATAAAGGATCTAATTGATAATAACACCATAATAATAGGAAACTTTAACACCATACTTACAACAACGGACAGAACATCTAAACAGAATATAAACAAGGAAAGAATGGCTTTGAATGTCACTCTAGAATAGATGGACTTAACAGATATATTCAAAACACTGCATCTTAAAAAAGCATAATACACATTTTTTTTCAAATGCACATGGAACATCATCCAGAATGGATCACATATTAGGTTACAAAACAGGACTAAACAAATGCAAAGAGATAAAAATCATAACAAGCACCTTTTCTCTCCACAATGATATAAAACTAGAAGTCAAACACAAGAAAAAAATTGGAAAGACCACAAACACGTGGAGGTTACAGATAAACTACTAAACAATGAATGGATCAACCTGTAAATAAAATAATAAATAAAACAAAAAATACATGAAAACAAATGAAAATGAAAACAAAATGGCCCAAAACCTTTGGAAAGCAGCAAAAATGGTCCTAACAGGAAAATACATAGCAATATAGATCTACATCAAAAGCAAGAAAAATCTGAAATAAGCTACTTAAGGAACAAGAAAAGCAAACAAAACCTAAGTCCAGCAGAAGGAAGGAAATAATAAAGATTAGAACAGAAACAAGTGATATAGAAACTCAAAACAACATTAGAATAATGAAACCAAGAGTTGGTTCTTTGAAAAATGTCGATAAAATTGATAAACCTCTAGCCAGACATACAAAAAACAAAGAGAAAGAACACAAATATATAAAATCACAAATGAGAGAAGAGAAATAATAACCAAGACCACAAAAAATACAATTATAACAGAATAGTATGAAAAAATTATATGCCAACAAATTGCATAATGTGGAAGAAATGGATACATTTCTAGAAAGATATAAACTACCAAAATTGAAACAAGAATAAAATAGAAAATTTGAACAGATGGATAACTAGCAAATAAATTGAATCAGTAATAAAAATCCTTCCAACAAACAAAAGTCCAGGGCCAAATGGCTTCACATGCAAATACGACCAAATATATAAAGAGTTAATGAATACCTATTCTTCTCAAACTATTCCAAAGAAATAGAAATGGTAGTAAAACTTACAGATTTATTCTACAAGGCCAGCATTACTCTGATACCAAAACAGATAAAGATTCCACTTAGAAAAGAGAATTATAAGCCATTATCACAGATGAACATGGAAGAAAAAAATTTCAGGAAAATATTAGCTAAGAGAATCAAACAGTAAATTAAAAGAATCATTCACCATAATCAAGTGGGATTTATTCCTGGGCTGCAAGGTGGTTCAATTTTCACAATTCAATCAACATCATATACTACATTAATTTAAAAAAAAGGGTAAAATCCACATGATCCTTTCAGTAGATCCAGAAAAAGCATTTGACAAAGTACAACTTCCATTCATAATAAAAACCCTCAGTAAAGTAGGGGTAGAGGGACCATACCTCTAACATAATTAAGGTCATAAAAAAAAAAAAAACAGCTAATGTCATCCTTAATGAGGAACAACTAACAGTTTTCTTCTATGATCAGGAATAAGACAAGGAGGTCTACTCTCACCATTATTAACGTAGTATTGAAAGTTCTAGATGCAGTAATCAGCAACAACAAGAAAAATTAAAAGGCATCCAAATCAGCAAGAAAGAAGTCAAACTTCCACTATTTGCAGATGACATGATATTCTATATATAAAACTTGAGAGACTCCACCAAAAAACTGCTAAAACTGATAAATTCAGCAATTTCACAGGATACAGAATCAACATTCATAAATCTGTTGCATTTCTATACACCAAGAATGAAGCAGCAGAAGGAGAAATCAAGGAATAGGTCCCATTTTCAATTGCACCAAAACCTATTAGATACCCAGGAATAAACCTAACCAAAGAGGTAAAATATCTATACAACTATAAAACTTGATGAAAGAAATTGAAGATGACACAAACAACTGGAAACATTCCATGCTCATGGATTGAAAGAACAGATATTGTTAAATTGTCTATACTACCCAAAGTAGTCTACATATTTAATGCAATCCCTATTAAATTATCACCAGCATTTTTCACAAGGCTAGAACAAAGAATCCCAAAATTTGTATGGAAGCACAATAGACCCTGAATACCCAAAGCAATCTTAAAAAGAAAAGAAAAGCTGGAGACATCACAAGTCCAGGCGTCAAATTACATTACAAAGCTGTAATGATGAAGATATTATGGTACTGGTACAAAAATAGACACAGAGATAATAGAACAGAATAGAAAACCCAGAAATGAACCCACAGCTATATGGTCAACTAATCTTCAACAATGCAGGAAAGAATATCCAATGGAAGAAAGTCTCTTCAACAAGTGGTGTTGGAAAAACTGGACAGGAATATGCAAAAGAATGAAACTGGACCACTTTCTTTCACCACACACAAAAATAAATTCAAAATGGATTAAAGACCTAAATGTGAGACGAGAAACCATCAAAATCCTAGAGGAGAACACAGGCAGTAACCTCTTTGACATTGGCTTTAGCAACTTCCTTTAGATAGGTCCCTGGAGGCAAGGGAAACAAAAACAAAAGTAAACTATTGGGACTTCATCAAAATAAAAACCTTCTGTTCAATGAAGGATAGAATCAACAAAACTAAAAGTAAACCTATGGAATGGAAAAGATATTTGCAAATGACATATGTGATAAAGGGATAGTGTCCAAAATACAAAACAGGATACAAAAATACGAATTTGAAAGGATACATGCACCTCCATGTATATAGCAGCATTATCTACAACAGTTGAATTAGGAAAACAGCCCAAATGTCCATTGACTGATTAATGGATAAAGAAAGATGTGGTATATATATAGAATGGAATATTCGCCATAGTAAAGAGTGAAATCTTCTCATTTGCAATGATGTGGATGAAGCTAGAGAGTATTTCTAAGCACAGTAAGTCAGTCAGAAAAAGACAGATACCGTATGATTTCACTCATATGTGGAATTTAAGAAACAAAACAACCAAATATTGGGAGAAGAAAAGAGAGGGGTGCAAACCAGTAAACAAACTCTTAGCTATAGTGAACAAACTGATAGTTACCAGAGAGGAGGTGGTGGGGGAATGGGTTAAATAGGTGATGAGGATTAAAGAGGGCATTTCTTGTGATGAGCACCAGATGTATGGAAGTATTGAATCAGTATATTGTACACCTGAAACTAATATTACACCATTTTACCTGACAGGAATTTAAATAAAAACTTAAAAAAAATGAGAATTTCCCAAATTTATGTCACACACTGAAGCACATATCCAGGAAGCCCAGAGGACCATGTGGGATAAATGCCCAAAACCTATACCTACGTATATAATATTCAAATTGCATAAAGTCAAAGATTAAGAAAAATATTTTAGGGGCACCTGGATGACTCAGTTTGTTAAGTGTCTGACTATTGGTTTCTACTCAGGTCATGATCTTGAGGTTTCGTGAATTGGAGCCCACATCAGGCTGTGCAAGGAGCCTGCTTGTGATTCTCTCTCTCCCTCTCTCTCTCTGTCTTTCCCCCCACTCACACTGTCTCTGTCTCTATCAAATAAATAAACTTACAAAAAAATTTTTTAAAAGAATATTTTAAAATGTCAAAACAGGATAAAAGACTAGTTACCTACAGAAAAGCAAAGATAAGAATGAAATCCTGCTCTCCTCAGAAACCATGCAAACAAAAAGGGAGTTTACTAAAATATTTCAAGTCTTGAGAGAAAAACACAAAAACAAAACAGCAACAAAAATCCTGCGAAATTATCCTTCCAATGTGAAAAACAAATAAAGACTTACACATCAAATAATTAAGAAATTTGTTGTCCATCGACTTGCTTTGTGAGAAAAGTTTAAAAGTTCATTAGTGAAAAGGAAAATGATTACAAACTCATATCTATGTAAAGGAAGGAACAGCATAGGAAAATAAAAGTGAAAATAAAATAACTCATTGTCATTATTCTGAAGTGATTAAACAGATAACAGTTTGTTCAAAATATTAATAACAAAACTGTATTTAAATATATATACTTATAGGTACATATTCACACATACATTATAAATATATACATATGCATAAGTGAAATGAATAACAACAATAATACAAGGGATAGGAGTAAGTGATTAAGAATATTTTGCGTTTATAATGTATTCATGGGGTGCTGGGGTGGCTCAGTTGGTTAAGCATCTGATTTCAGCTCAGGTCATGATCTCACGGTTCATGAGTTGAAGCCCCATATTGGGCTCTGTGCTGACATCTTGGAGCCTGGAGCATGCTTTGTATTCCGTGTCTCCCGCTCTCTCTGTCCTCCCCTGCTCATGCTCTGTCTCCCTATCTCTCAAAAATAAATAAGCATTAAAAAAATAAAAAATAAATAAATTTATGATGTATTCACACGAACTGTAAGAATATATAGAGAGTTATTTCAAAGTACATTTGGATTGGTTGTAAATCCATATGGCAAACTCTTAGGCAACCAGTAAAGAAAGTAAAAAATAAGTAAATAAATAAAAACATAAATATAATCAATAAGCTATAAAAGGAGAAAAAAATGAGATTACATGAAATGTTTGATTTAAAACCACAAAAGGTCAAAAAATGTGGAAGACAAAAATAGGAACAAAGAACCAGGGCAGCAAATAGAAAATAGTAATAGATATGATAGATACTAAACCAAACATACCATTAATCACTTTAAACATTAATGTTGTAAATACATGAATAACAACAACAGAGACAGAGTGGATCAACAAAACCAGACTCAACTACATGTAGTGTATAAGAAACCAACTTTAAATACAGGATTGATAAATCACCTTTTATAGCACTGTATTTTCTACTTTGTATCATTTATTTAATAAAAATGTATTGATTTATTTTTCTGTTATGTTGTAAACACTGAAGTGGTAATTAAAATATGACCTCTGTTTTCAGTGTTACAGTTGTAGTAACAATGTGACAAGTGCTAGAATAGAAATATATGTGAAAAGCTATCAGAGTTTCTTAAATTGAGTTCCAAGGAACTTTGCATCAAAATCATCAGTGAGCTTGTTAAAGATTACAGATTCATGACCTCCACCAGCTCTGTCAATTATAATGTCTCAGAGTTAGGAATCTGAATGTTTAGTAAAAAATACTAACTGAAGTGTACACCTGACAGAAGGTAAGTATTTCTTAACAGTGAGAGAAATTGGAAAGAGGCAAAATAAAGAAAGAAGAATGGGGTGTCAGGGTGGCTCAGTCAGTTAAGCATCTGAGTCTTGATTTGCTTAGGTCATGATCCCAAGGTCATGGGATGGAGCCCCAAGTCAGGCTCTGCAATGACAGCATAACGCCTGCTTGGGATTCTGCCTCTCTCCCTCTCTCTGCCCCTATCCTGCTCACAGTCTCTTTTTCTCTCTCTCTTTCAAAATAATTAAACTTTAAAAAAAGAAAGAAGAATAAATAAGAGGATCTGTTCACCTGGCAGAGAAACAAGAATGGGTGTGAGCATTCTTGGAAAAGATAACATTTGGCAAAGCATATAAGAGAGAAAGTGCAAGACATGTTCTGAAATTCCCATTAAATACTCAGGTATTTATTATGTTGGTAACTCATTTTGCAAATGAGGATGTTCAGAAACAATGTTGTTAATAACTCCTGTAAACTCTCATGACCACCTATGGTTGAGCTTGAATCAACACCACTTCTCACAAATCAGCTAATGTTACAGTCTCTCCAAACTTTTGGTGGACTCGTAGCATTTGAGATACAGTACCACTGTCAGAAGCACTCTGAAATTCCCCAATGATTGCCATGCAGTGGAATGTAATGGTTCTTGAGGTATGGCAACTTCCATCAGATAACAAAGCTACATTGAACTACTCCATACTTACGTATTTATATCCTCGGTCTGGACCTGATATGAAATGGGAAGCCACAAGGGTGAGCGTTTTTTCACTCTAAAACAAGTTTGGAAAACATCTTGTCTAGTATGTGCCTCTGCAAGTCTAAGAAGCATGATAAAGTTGTGCTAATATCAGATAGACAAATAGTTAATGAAGGAAATTTTCCAGTCAAAAGTAGGATGGCATCCTGGCATTTCCTCAAAGTTCTTCCCTACAAAGTATGATTTCCTTGTTTCTTTTTATTGTGGATGTGCCACAGTGCTTCGGTGCTTTCATTAGGGCTTCAGCTTCTGACAAGCCTAAGGACAGCTGGGAGCCTGCTGGCTCGAGGGTTGATGTGGAGACAGTTTCACAGTGTGTCATCTGTGGGTGGCAGTGCTGTAAATCTCAGCATTTCGTGATCCCTCCTCCATGACTTCTCAATGAGCACAGAGGGCAGCAGAAAACACTCCTGGTGGGGTGATACATTTGAAGTTCTTTGGGAGAAGAAGCAGCTATAGGAAGGGGAAATGAAAGTTGCCAACATGTAATTATAGCCTCTGAACAGGAACTTGTCCAAAACACAGGATTATGATTCTTCGCTTTCAAACATGTAGTTTCAGTGATTGGGGGGCTTGGCACAGTACACGGCTGGCAATAGATTACTCACTGGGGTAATCAGGGGAGAATCAACACTTTCAATGAGGTTCTAATTTCTGTAAGATCTTATTTTTTGCTTGCATATAATTCCTGAGTTCTACCAGCTTACATTTCATCTCCTTCTGTGGTATTATAATCTTCTCTTTGATGGCTAGCATTTCAGTTTTGCACTTCTGTTTAGAGAATACCACTTTTTTCCTTGATTTTATGAAATTCATGTTTTAAAATATGTTCTTCTGATACCTTATGTAATGTACAGGGATCATTAATATGCTTCATATATAATATATATTGTTTGTAGATGATATGCTTCAATCCTTCTTCAGCATCATGTTTGTTAAGTATCTTGAGTAAATAGGTGCTCTGAGTGAAAATGTTCAATGTTCAATGTTTATGCAGTAAATTCTAAGGAGAAAATAATACACCTAGAATCCTGGGACATACATTAGCTTTTGTCAGTAACTGATAGTTTTTAAGTCACAAGAGAGAAGTGAGAAGTTGGCTACAAAGGAAATATGATCACCTATTTATCAGAGATAAATGAGTGATATCGTCAGTGGTATGAAGGAAAATTGTTTGGCTTAAAAATTTTATAGCTTCACCTCATTCAGATAGGTGTCCCATTTTCAATGTTGAGATATAGCTCATTTTTGGCTCCCGATTTCCTATCTGAAGCATGACTCTGACTCCAAGCTTTACACAGCTTCAGATATATTTCCACACCATGGAAAGCATGACTCTGGCTTAAAGCCTTTTTTTTTCTGGAGCAGTTTGAGTGCTAAAAACTTTAGGCAATGGGGCTTTGGTCCTTTTTGTAACTGTGGATTTCCACTTGCATTCTTATTTTGGAATCCATCAATGTTTCAAGTCTACAGTATTCTCTTTCCAATGTTAATAATGTGAACTTACATTTATCAGTGTTTAAAATATTCCCTATCATTCTGATATTGATATTGCTGTGTGTACAGGTGCACGTGTACGTGTGTGTGTGTGTGTGTGTGTTTGTGTGTGTGTGTGTGTGTGTGTGTGTGTGTGTTGAGTGGAGTCAGTCTTATATCATACAGTTTATAGTCCATCAGCTAGAAGATATATTACTTAAAAAATATGAAATGTACTTTATTAAATACAAAATGCAGAGATTGTGAAATTTAAATTCTTTGGAGGTGCTACGTTACTGCAAAGCCATCTTACAGGTTTGATTTCGTTGCCACTCAATATGCTTATTTCATGAATCTTTTAGAACAAGAAAGGCATTCACAAGCCCTCTGATGAGGCACAGATAATGGCAATGGGCCTTTTTTTTCAAGCTGCTTAATAAATCGCAGTTCAAGGTTAATGGCAATTTCAGTTGGAGCAACATGCTTGCATATGGTTCCAAATATCTAATAAATTTTCCAGATCAAAATGTTTGGGTTATAATTTGTACAGAATGAAGATAAACCATTTATCACCTAATCCTACTGTTCTTTTAGAATCAAATTAGTTCATACCATGTTACCTATCATGCAGATATTTATATTCAAAATATTCCACCTCCACATTTTACATTTAAATGTACCATTAATGTGTACCTTAAAAATAATTTGCATGTGATGTAGATTTGCTATTGATGACATTAAGCATAAACATGAATATTTCAAAATCATATTCTGAATTCAAAACCCATTATATTAATTCTATACTTTTAAAAAATGACCTGCAAAATAAATTTATAACTATATCTAAATATTATCTACCCTGTGAATTCTGTTCATTGCAGTTCAAATTTTGTGAAAATTGTGAAGTAAATAAACTGCAGGGTTATAATCCATTTTCTCCTGTTACAGAATTGTGCTCCAGGGAAGAAAACAAGTGAGCTAGTCAAATCTGTAATGCTAATTCTAATGATGGACCTCCTAGAAAACAAACTAATGATATTTACTACTGGGAGATGTTTTACCTATGGAATGCTTTAGAAAGATGTACCTGGTCTGTCTAGCAATGTTCATAGTAAATAAATCTGTAATCTATAAATTTCCAGTGCATGGCTTTCAAAAAAAATGCCATTCATGCTATGTAACCATCTGAGTATAAAATGGAAATGTTTAATGATCAAAACATATCTTTGTTTTTGTAACTAATGCAGCAGCATACAGTAATTAGAGAACATCCTACTCAATGTGACAAGAGCGCACCCAAAATAGCAAGGACCGTCAATGTGTATACTTGAAATATTTAGTAAATCTTGGGACACCTGGGTGCCTCAGTCAGTTGAGCTTATGACTCTTGATTTTGGCTCAGGTCATGATCTCAGGGTCATTGGGATAGAGCTCCACCTTGGGCTCCATGCTCAGCATGGAGCCTGCTTAAGATTCTCTCTCTCTCTCTCTCTCTCTCTCTCTCTCTCAAAATAAAAATTGAAAAAAGAAATGTTTTAGTAAATCTTGCTACTTGATAATAGCCCTGATTTTTGTTTGATTCCAGCCTTTCTATTTAAATATATTGCTTTTAGAAATATTTATTCTCCAAGGGATATATGAATTAAAAATTCCTAAATTGGCTTTACCATTTAGCATTTACATGCTGTGTTCATTTAAAGATGCATCTTTGTGCAAAATTAAACTTAGTTTCCTTTTGAGATTATGTAACATTGTATAATGTCTTTTCCTGTTTCTTTTCCATTTTGATAATATATATTTATTTTATATCTAATATTACATAGGATTGGGCATTTGTTGCATTCATTTTGTTGTTGTTGTTGTTTTATCCTAATTATCAGCACTGAAATAGAAGACAATTTCAATTAGTTCCTTTATGTTGCGGCCTGGGTAGATTTATTAAAGTTCATGAATGTCAAGATTGTAGTTGAAAGGACCTATTGCAAACCTGAGGATATTAAATTACCTTATTTAGACAGAAAGGAAGATTTGGGCAGTAAAGCATGTGATTCCTAAACTGAGTTTAGTAATTGGAATTATAATAAACTAATATAAAAACCTCAATTTACTTGTTATATAACTTCCAGATAAATAAAATCTGATACCTGTATGTGGGCATTTTAATAAGGAAGCAATCTGTCATACACATAATAGGCAAGACTCACAAACATGAAGATGTTAATACTCCTTGAGCTGATTTGTCAATTCAATGCAATTCCAAAGAAAATCTTAGAAGAGTTCTAAGTGGAATACGGTAAGTTAATTTTAAAGTTTATATGATAGACAAAATGTCAAGAAACAGATCATTCCCAAAGAATAGAAAGTGGGAGATCTTCTACCAGGTGTCAAGAACTTGTTCAAAATCATTACATGAAAATGAAGTATAAACACACTGAAACATATAATAAAATAAACATAAACATTTAATTCATAACCAAGGTGTGATTCCAGATTCCTAAAAGAGGCTATTAGGTAGGACATTTTTAGTTTCTAGGACAATTTTAGTTACCAGTATTGGGAAAAAAAGATGTTTATCTTTACATCACACCACACAAATAAATCAATTTCACATGGAACTTTGCAAGTGCCTTAAAGTAATACAGAAAACGGTGTACCTCCTTTGGAAAATAGTCTGGTGGTTCCTCAAAAGTTCAAACATAGACTTAAAATATGACACAAATCCTTTCTTTAGATATACCTTAGTGAATCGAAAATACATGTCCACATAAAATCTTATAAATGAATACTTACATAAGTATTATTTATAGTAACCAAAAAGTGCAAACAACATCATGGTCTATCAACTATTGAATGGCCAAACAAAATATGATAAATCCTTACAATGGGATACTATTCAGTCATAAAAAGTAATGAAATACTCATATATGCTACAATATACATGAACTTGAAAAGATGCTAAATTAAAGAAGCCACACACTAAGACAAAATATTGTATTACCCATTTATATGAAACACTCAGAATAGGGATTTCCACAGGGATAGAAAGTCATGGGAAAGGAGAAATGTAGAGTGACTTTTTTTAAAATTTTTTAATGTTTATTTATTTTGGAGACAGAGAGACAGAGTGTGAGTGGAGGAGGGGCAGAAAAAGAGGGAGACACAGAATCTGAAGCAGGCTTCAGGCCCTGAGCTGTCAGCACAGAACCTGATGCAGGGCTCAAACCCATGAACCATGAAATCATGACCTGAGCCAAAGTTGGATGCTCAACCAACTGAGCCACCTAGAAGCCCATGTAGAGTGACTCTTAATGGTATTAGGATTCCCTTTAGGGTGATAAAAATGTTCTAGAAATTGAAAATGGTGATTGTTGTGGTTTGATATTATGAAGTTTCAGTATGTGCTGTCTACATACTGAAGTGAGGGAGAGAGCAGCTCTGATGGCCCAACTGGAAGCCAGTCATTCCAATACACTGATGATAAGATCACATCACTGAAAAACCCTCTCCATCACAGGAAGACAAGTTTTAGGCAAAACTCCTGCTTACCCCTGAGTAGCAGGTTTCAGTTCCCTGTAAGTCAGTGGAATTATTTGAACAAGCCACTCACAGCCTCTTGTGGGAATAAAAGATCACTCCACCCTCCTGATATTACGAAGCCCACCTTTTATAGTCACTGTTTACTATCTTGAGTGCAGCTCCTATGTGACCCTGTGTGGCATGCTGTGTGCTCCCTCTAAGATTGGAGTATAAGTGGTTACTAACCTGATGTCAATATCATCTGGCCAGTATCAGGTGTCAAGTCGTTGGTCATCCTCATAACCGAAAGTAGGATTCTCTCTCTCACCAATGGGGTAAAGAGTAAGCAATCAAAATATGCTGTACATCCTTGGGAATACACACACAAAAAAATCACTGAATTGGACACTCTAGAAGGATGAATTATATGGTATGGAAATTGTAACTCAAGTGAAAAAAATATTAAAAGAGCTTCATAACACACATTCACAATAAGTTTATATACAGAGCATATTAAAAAATCCTACAAATCAATAGGTAAAATCCCAACAATTCAATAGGAAAATTTGCAAAAACATGCATAGAGAGATTTTACATAAGAAGGAAAATATAAATAAAGTGCAATATCAACAAACTCTTGTCATGAGCTTCAGCCTAATAGGTAATCATAAGAATGCAAGTTAAGGTGAATAATATGACATATTGATACTCAATTATTCTGAAATTTAAGTAATCAGATGTTGGTAACATTGAAAAATCAATAGTTAACTTTTGTCTCCTACTTATGGATGGAGAAGTTTGTACAACAACCTTGGACAAAAATTGTGAATAGCCTGATGTTAGTATGTATATATCTTATGTCCTGGCAATTATACTTCTAAGTATCCTAAGAAAAATTATCCTCATATACATGAGAGCACATACAGAACCACTCATTGCAGATTGTTTGTAATAGCATTAAAAAAAAAGAAAATGAAGACAATCAAAAGGATACTGAATATACAATTATTGATTCATACCATGTAACACCATACTATAGGTAAAAATTACAATAGCAACAGAAATCAACACTATATTTAAAACAAGGTGTTTTGTTTTGTTTTGTTTTGTTTTGCCACAAATGATTCTTGGAATTTCATTCTGCAATATTGATTTTGATGTTACAGCACTTCCTGGAGTAGCCTGAGAAGATATAGTCAGTCTTCCACCTCCGTTGCTATATTTTTGGCACCCTGCTACTATTCAGAAATGTCTGACTTTAGGACACAGAGCTATTGAAATAAAAGACAATCCTGGAGATAAATTAAATGTTCTAGAAGGTCAGCCTCACATCCTGCCCATTTATCTGTATTCTTAATTTTTGATATTTCAAACTTGATCTCTTGGGATTTATATGTCAAGCAAGTTAAAAACTAAGGAGCAACCAAAGTGCGAAGCACTCTGTTGGGTTACATGAAGAATACAACGATAAAGGATTTCCAGTCCCCAGTCACAGACATTCCCAAGATAATAATGAAAAAGATACATAACAAGTAACTTGGAGAGCAGACCAAAAAAAAAAAAAATACATCAATCATAAACTAAATGTAGATTAAGTATAGAAGTATAGTGTAGGAAAAGACTAATTTTGTTCATGCAGTTTCAGGGAGTTTTACCCAGGTAGCTACAATTAACATTTATCTAATATCTACCATATTCCAGAGGATGTGATCCAGCATTTTTTAATAAGGAAAAATTATGAGTTACATAATCTTAAGACTTGAAGCATATTTTCTTTTTTTTTCTATATCATTATATATAATTCAGCTCACAACTCATGTTTTTAGATTCATCTATAATTTTCTTGCAAAACCATTCTTTTGGCATTAGTTGGATATAAAACTTTATATGCATTGAACAGTAATTCTCATTTCTGCCTCCCCTGCTCTTGTAACCACCATTCTACTCTCTGTTTTTATGAGTTTGAGTATTTTAGATATCTCATGTAAGTAAGATCATTCAGTATTTGTCCTTCTGTGACTGGCTTGTTTCACTTATTTTAATCCCTTCTAGGTTCATCCATGTTGTCACATATGACAGGAAGCATTTCTTCTTTATGAAGTCTTACGTTCCCTATACATTTAGTTACTTAATATCCTCTTGATATATGTATTTAAATAATAATAATACACATGGTTGTTATTAACTGCTTTCCTTTTTCTTTGGCTCCTACATTTAGCACATCTACCTATCGGCACACATGGGGCACACACAAGCACATATAATGTTACAAGTACATTTCTCTATTAAATCTATATTTACTACCTTTAGATCAAATCAACACAGACTGGACCTTTCCCAGAAACCATACTTGTTAAGGAAATAGAGCAATTAATCCTATGCAGAAAAACAATGTGTATCCTTGAAACTACACTTAAAATAGGTGTAATTTTTATTTTTCTATTCAATATTGACTTCTGCAATTTTCCAATGCTCTAATAGATGTATCAAGAAAAAAAAAGAAGAAAGGGAATAAATGATACCTTCTTTAAAAAATCTCATGTCTACAGGGTGCCTAGCTGGCTCAGTTGGTTAAGTGTCTGACTTGAGTTCAGGTCACAATCTCACAGTTCATGGGTTTGAGCCCTGCATCAGACTCTGTGCTGACAGCTCAGAGACTGAAGCCTTCTTCAGATTCTGTGTCTGCCTCTCCTGCTGTTTCTCTCCACTCACTCTCTATCTCTTTCTGTCTCAAAAATAAACAAAAAAAGGTCTGCCATCTACTGCAAAATTTTCAAAGTTTTAGATCTCAGAACCTCTTCATGCCCTAAAAAATATTGAGAACCGAAAGATTTTTTATGTAGGTTGTGTCTACTAATAGTTAAAATGTTGGAAATTAAAACTGAGAAACTTTAAAAATATCTATTCAATGTTTTAAAAATAAAAATATATTAATTTATATAACATATATGGTAAAATAATTATTTTTAAAACAAATGAAAAAGAAGAGTAGCAATAAGTTTTACATTTTTATAAAACTCTCCAATGTTTGTTTTAACAGAGGACAGCTGGACTCTCATATCTACTTCTACATTCAATCTGGTCAATCATGCTGTTTTAGTTGAGCTATATGAAGAAAATGCAACCATACAGATACACAGTTGGAAAACGAAGGAATATTTTGATAAACTTTTTCAGATTATGATGGACATTTTTCTTTGATAATATCTAAAATTAAGCAATTTTCTTAATGGTTTCTTAAAAGTTTAGCTGAAATATGGATTCGGAAACCATATTAATGAATTCTTTTAACTCTATTACATTAAAATACATTGTTCTATCTTGGTAAGCTGTCAAATTTATCATGACAAAAATAATTCTCCAAAATTATAACTTTCTCTCAAGAGCTTGAATTTTATCCTTGGCCATTATTACTGTCATTGTTTTTCTTGAAATAACAAGTTCACTTCATTTCCTTTCAAGAACATTTCAGCTAAATATCAAAGTGTGAATTACTATGGTTTATCTGTCAGCCATTGTTTTAAATAAAAATTATGTTGTGTGAAAAAAGAAACTAATTCAGCTCACAACTCATGAGAGTCATGCCAATGCTTTACTTGGATGTAACATTGTACCTTAGTATACAGCAGAAGTGTTTTCTGTGCACATCTGATTTTTCATCCAGAATGTTAAAAAGACATGTTCAAGTTTCAACATCTGATATAATTAATACATTTCTCCTGCTCTGTCAAGGACATTCTGCAGAAATACTATTTTGTGCTTGTTTATTCCTTTGAGCAGTTATTTACTGTTTATTGTGTTTCTGTGTGTGTGTGTGTGGATGTGAGGAATGCAGTGATAGATAGCTTGATTCCACTGCCTTGATTCATGCTAAGGCATCAATAGTTTTACCACCACTGTTTTTGTACCATTAGTGCAAAAGCCAGCACAGTGAAAAAAGCAAATAATGTATTATTCTGAACATTGTTCTGTTCGTTACAGTCCCCCTGAAGTGTGAGATTCCTAGTGGTGTGTGGACCATACTTTGAAAACCACTGGTCTAGTGTAACCATGTAAATTACCTTCTTTGATAATAAATACATAGAAGAAATCTGCACTTGAACCAAATGCTGACAAACTGCTTATGCTACTTCCAGAAAGGAAACAGTATACTAGACCATATATTTATAGTCAGAAAAATATAGATTTGAATTCTAGCCATGTGATTTAGTAGCCCCATGTCTTTAGAAAAATAATTCAATCTTTCTTGCTTTGCCCTCATTGCTGAAACT
Organism: Acinonyx jubatus; assembly: GCF_027475565.1. Classification (NCBI taxonomy): domain Eukaryota; kingdom Metazoa; phylum Chordata; class Mammalia; order Carnivora; family Felidae; genus Acinonyx; species Acinonyx jubatus. Next base: position 78,652,473 of record NC_069390.1, read on the forward strand.
GATTTTTTAAGAATAGTGTAAGAATAAAATGAGACCATGCACAAATGCACTCATACACACAATACCTGGCATATAGAAATGCCTGATTAATAGCAGTTTCTATTATTATTTTTGTTGTTGCCAACAAGGCATGTAATTAATGGTATTGTATAAGTTTTGATCTTTCTACCCCACATTTAGTAACATCAATTATAGATGAATGTAGCTTTCAGTGAAAGAGCCAATTTTAACATATGGGCCATGACAGGTGATTTATTCTAAAGATAATAGCACTGGAGAATTAATGCAGCTAGGAATATATTATTTACCTGTTTTGAAAATAAAACTACTATTGAATTTCATCACTGTTCATCCTCATTGTGCACCATCATTTCAATAATTGATTTTCATGTGTGAGTCACTGTGGCCCAAGTCAGAAGAAAATTCCATAGAAGTTGGGAGAGCTAATTAGCACACCACAAAAGAATAATGAAAGAAATGGGCACTTGTTTCCTATTTTAATAAAGCTCTTCACATATAAAAATGATTCAAATGTTGTAAAATTCAAGGAAAACTGAATTTTTATCTTTGTCCTACATAAGAGCCTAAAGTGTGAAAATGAGAATAGTACAGATATACAGTATCAAAATTGTGCTTCCGTTCTGTTTATATCCAGTTCAGTTGCTATTAGCATTAAAGGAAGATTGTAGAAAAAGATAAAGAATAGTTGAAGTATAGTGAAAAGGCCATTAACTTTGGAGTCAGATAGGCCAGATTCATGTTCTAGTTGTGTTGCATGATTGAGCTAAGCATAACTCTGGATACTTCCTCAAGTCTTCTGATCCCTGATTTCTTCAACTGCAGAAGAATTATGAAATAATTACCTCATGGTAATTACCTCATGGTGGTTCTGAAGAACTGAGATTAAACTATTGAAAGTGGATAACATCCTCACATGGAAATAGTAGTCTCTAATCAGTTATTTCTTTTCTGCTTATTATTATAAAACTATTAAAATAGTGTGGCTTTTCTTAATGTAGAACTTAAACTGGCCCTCCTTATACATTCTCTCACAAAGTTGACCATGCAATATAAGGTTTTAACACCATTTCAAAAGGACTAGTTGATTTGGTCAACTTAGCAAACATATTCTCTTAAATAAGGATCTCAACAAAAGATAAAAACAGTTGTTTTCTCTACAGACTTACACAAATATACAACTAAGTTGTTAAGATTATTTTTGTTTATTACTTACTCTTCCCTGCTAGAATGTAACTTTCTTAAGGAAAGAGATTTTGGTTGTTTTGTTTGGAAGTGTCCAACTCATGCTAAGTTCTCAATAAATGATTTGTGAATGAGTATTTTGAATAAAAGAGGTGGAAAAATATGTGAAGCAAGATTATTGCCTCAGCCAGTTAAAACTGCTATAACAAAATACTATAAACTGAGAGGATTGTTAACTACAAACCTATTTCTTATGGTTCTGGAGGTTAGAAGTTTGAGAGAGTAGAGGACCATCATGGATGAGTTATTGTTGAGGGCTCTCTTCCCAGGCTGTACATAGCTGTTTTCTCTTTATATGTTCACATGGCTGAGAGCAGAGAAAACTCTTGGGTCTCTTTTATAAAGGCACCAATCACATTTATGAGGCCTCCACTCTCATGACCTCTCATCTCCTGAGGGTTCCATCTCCTAAGACCATCACATTGGGGGTTAGGATTTCAACATATGAATTTAGGGGATGGGGGTACAAACATTTTGTCCCAAACAATGCCTATTTCATTTTAAGTTAAAAAAATGTTCATTCACTATTATAAGACAAAGCACTATAAAATATTATTCCAAAGATAATAATAAATAAAACATATTTTTCAAAGATAGTAATAAGAGCTATAATTTATTACATCTGAATTTATACTAAGCAACATTATTGAACACATACTTTGCGCTAGACATTATGCTTAATAGATACTGAATCATCTGACATAGAGGCTATATGAAAGCATCAGAGTAAATCCATAACATAAATATTGGTAAAGCTTTACTTCTATTGTATTTAGAATAACTTAAATAACATTTTATTTGCCCTCTTCAGTGGCTATCATGGGGGACAGAGTGCTGGAGGGACTTTGCAGAGACTACTCATACTGAGTATTAAATTTCCCACAACGATATAGTATTTGAAAAAAATCTCTTGTAACCTGAAAACAGTTCTAAATAGAAGAAACATCTGTTTTGGGAGAGCACCTAAATGAGGAATATTGAAGCTAAATTAGCATGATAGATCTATATCACTATAGGTGTCATTTACATTATAATTAGGACTTAATCTGATGTTGTCCACTAGATTTTATTTCTATCAACCCTCAGGGTGACATCATATGCCTTGAGGCAAAGTGCCTGTACTAGTGCAGATCTCACTTACTTGCAATGTACTGAAAAGTTTTGACCTCATTCCATTTACTCATTCTGCAAATACTTCTTGAACTTTTGTTTAATAAATAAAGCTCCGGGGAGCCTGGGTGGCTCAGTCAGTTAAGCGTCCGACTTCGGCTCAGGTCATGATCTCGCAATTGGTGAGTTTGAGCCCCGTGTCAGACTCTGTGATGACAGCTCAGAGCCTGGAGCCTGTTTGAGATTCTGTGTCTCCCTGTCTCTCTGACCCTCCCCCGTTCATGCTCTGTCTCTCCCTGTCTCAAAAATAAATAAACATAAATAAATAAATAAATAAATAAATAAAGCTCCTTGGAAATAAAAGGGAATCTAACAATATCTTGACTTTTAGGAACTTGAATTTAGGAACCATAAAACAATACCGCTGATGTCAAAATAATTGCTATAATAAAAGGTTATATAAGAGGGCAGAAACTTCAAACTCTGTTGGAGGAGCAAGTGATATTTTCAGAGGATGCCTATTCAGAACAGAGAGTCAAGTGACAATTATAATATTTCCAAGTACTAGAAAGGAGAGAAGATTTCAGAGGAGACAGTATGTAATTAGGTATACAAATACACATATATCACTTATACACTTTCAAGACATATAGGTAGTTCGGTTTTGTCCTGTGTGGAAAAGTGGGAGATTAACTTGGACAGTGAGGTAAGGGTCAGAATGTGAAGGACATTGCATGACCTGTGAAGGAAAATTAGATTGGAAGTATTTCAACAGAGTGTCTTGCTTCTTGGATAATTCGTAAGTACAAGAAAACCTGACAAGAGTATATAATTAAAGTCACTCATTTGTAATAATTTTTTAAGTGTTCTGTAAGAGTTCAGTCATTTTAAGCCAAGTTTAGATTGAATTAATTTATTTTGGGAAATGAAGTTCTGCTAATTAGGTTTTGCCCTCAGGCCTATGGCAAGTTGTCAATATGGATTTTGGTGTTGAAGGCAGGGACTTCTTATTGTAGTAACCTATGGGAAATGTTGCCTTAACTGCTGACTTGCAGAAAAGTTACCAAAAACTTCTACCAGTCTTTGGTAGACAATTAGCAAAAAGGGAGCTGTGATAAAACAGACCAATTTTATAACATGCTAACGATTTACAACTCCAGGTGTTTTTCTATGAGCAGATATCTCAAAATATTCTTAAACTACAAAATTGAGCAAAATTGTCAGAGTACTCAAATAATTTTAAAACACAGTCATAAAATTTTGAAAATGTTGTATAACAAAGAAATAGATTTACTCTCAAAATTATTTATTTTAAAGATATAAGTGAGACATGCTGAAACATGGATAGATACTCACCATGTTCTTTGCATCCTTGGTAGTTATATAGAAAGTTTAAAATAGATACTTGTCCACAGAACTAAAATGCAGGTGTCAGGAAGTACATTCCCTGTCTGTCCTCTCATTATTTTTTAAATGTTTATTTTTGAGAGAGAGAGAGACAGACAGAGCACGAGCTGGGGAGGGACAGAGAGAGAGGGAGACAAAGAATCTAAAGCAGGCTCCAGGCTCTGAGCTTTCAGCACAGAGCCCGATGCAGGGGCTTCATGCAGGGGCTTCAACCCACAAGCCGTGAGATCATGACCTGAGCTGAAGTCGGACGCTTAACCAACTGAACCACCCAGGCGCCCTCCTCTTATTTTTTATTTCAACCAGATGTTCTTAAAATTATCTCCAGCTCTAAACTTCAATCAAATCATTCCTGGATATTGACCATTTGTCTTCCAAGAAGAAAATAATTGATGAAAACACTTGGCCTTAGTTACAGGTCTTTTGTTCTTACTGATGGATTCCACATAATCCCACACTTCATAAAAAGGACTTGATTCCAGCATGTTTACATACATTTTGACCACACTATTAGATTTTCTCTTGGTTTGTATCTATCAGGTTTTTGGTTCATTATTTTGACTTCAAATTTGTTAATGTTTTATTCTAAGTTGTTCACACTCTCCGAATCAGACCTTATTTATAACTGTTACCTTAATTTTTTTCAACCACAAGAGTACTTTTTTTAGTTTAAAAAATGTCCCTGTGACCTTAACTAGCTATTCACAGACCAGGGTAGAATGACAGATTTCTTTATATTTGCTTGTTTCCACTTAGGAGCAGTTTGGGAGAGAGATAAATTTGGATTTGTATTTAAATTAATTTAATCAAAGGTGCTTAAGTAAATTACCTGGAACGCTTAAGACAATTGTTTATGAATTAATGAATCAGAATTTGAGGAGGGCTTCTTTGGGCATGATGTATTTTATTTATGTAGAGGAAAGCAAGTGGAGGATCTTGAGGTGGCTATATCACTCACATGATGGACTTCTCTGGCCTTTCTATTGGCGGAGTGTCATTCTTTAGGGACTTTCTAAATGGCTTGGCTTCTCATTTCATGGAAGTCTAAGAGTAGTGTGATTTCAATCATGACAGCTAGCTTCCCCAGAAGGAATGTTCCCACATATCTAGGCAGAGGCTGAAAAGTTTCTATAAACTAGCTTTGGAAATGGCAAAATATCCTTTCCAGTACTTTCTTTTGATCCTTAAGGTAAACCCACATTTAAAGGAAGGAAGAAATAGACTTTATCTCTAGTGGCGTAAAATGACACACACTCATACTCAGGGGTAATGAATTCATGTCTGATGTATGGTCTGGAGATCAGAAAATAAATAAATTGGGAAAAAAAAGTAAAACTGCTTTCTCAGAAATTGTAACTATTAAAGAATAAGGTGATAAAAATAATAAATAATAAAAGGAAATGGATTGAGAGAGGTTTTTTCCCCCTCTTCGTTATCTCTCTATCCATTTTATAGGTATAAGAAATTCTGGACCTCTGGATGTCAGTTCCATGTATAAGTAGATTTAACATAATGACTTTGTCATAACAATAATAATAAAGCTGAATGTACAGAGAAATCAATTTCTTGTCTCCCTAAGAACAGGGAGAACACAGGGAAAATTGTTGCTACAAGAATTAGGAACTCAGAAAGATAAATACAAGGAGTCACATCTTTTCAGAATAGTGACTCATGAGCCATGGGACCCAGTGCCAGAGTAGAGAAACCTGAACTCTAACTGACAAATTTTTGGAAGTTCAGTGTGGATGACTCTAAAAATAAAAACACTTATTTTTCTTATTCTTAAATGATTGAATAGAGAAGTTTGTTTGAAATAATAATAACAACAACGTACTCAATGCTTATGTATATGCGTATGTATATATCTTATATTTCTTGAGGCAAAATAGCTAGTGAGATGTGAAGAAGTGAAAGAAATGGAAGTTGGCGTAATAGATGAAGAAATAGTCTTGAGTATGAAATAATTGTACTTAATAACAAAATTTTAAAAAAATCTAAATAACTCAGCAAAGTCAAAATAATATTGAAGAAGAACAAAGTAGGGAGAGTTAAAGTAACCTCCTCTAAGTCTTACTTTAAAGCTACGATAATCAAGACAGTGTGGTATCAGTGAAAAAAATAGATCAATGAAACAGAATAGAGAGCTCAGAGATAGACCCACAAAAATATAGTCAATTCGTCTTTGAAAAAAGAACAAAGGCAATTCAAGGAGGAATGGACAGTATTTTCAACAAATGGTGCTGGAAAAACTGGACATACATAAGCAAAAAAAAATGAGTCTAGACAGGACTTTACATCTTTTTTATAAGGTTTATTTATTTTTGAGAGAGAGCGAGAGCATTGACAAGGGAGGGGCTGAGAGTGGCGGAGCAGAGAATGGGAAGCAGGCTCCATGCTGACAGCAGCAAGCCTGATGTAGGGCTTGAACTCACAAACCATGAGATCATGACCCGAGCTGAAGTGAGATGATCAACTGACTGAGCCACCCAGGTTCCCTGGGACATTACATCTTTTACAAAAAATTAACTCAAAAGAAATAATAGATCTAAATATAGACCACAAAACTAACAACACTCTTAGAGAAAATGTAGGAGAAAATCTAGGTGATCTACAGTTTAATGATGACTTTCTAGATATAACACCAACAGAGAAAAGCATAAAAAATTTTGATAATTTAGATTTTTAACTAAATAAAATTGAAAGCTTCTGTGAAAGACAATAATAAAAGAATGAAAGAATAAGCCACATAATGGAGAAAATCTTGGCAAAACTGATAAAATATACAACATAAAGACTTAACTCTAGTGTAAGTTATGGACTTTAATCAATAATAATGTATCAATATCGGCTTTTTAATTGTGAAAATGTAGTACACTACATAAGATGTTAATAATAAGGAAGCTATGTTAGGATTTAAGGGTGCTTAAGGGTTTATACAGGAACTAACTGTACTTTCCACCCAATTTTTCTGCTTTAAAAAGTGAAATCTAGTATATTTTTAAAAGATATCTCTAATGAATAAGTATATAGAAAATTACCCAGCTTATTGTAAATTGTTCAATATACTTCTAAATACAAAAGAAGAAATCAACCTGGAAGTTTGAAAATACGTTGAACTGAAATAAAATGAAATTTGATATGTAAAACTTCAGCATCAAGACTAAAACGGTACTTAGAAAGAAATATATAACCATAAATTAGTATATTAAAAAGCATAAAAACCTGAAAACCTAAGCTTCTATACAAAGAATATTATAAAGAAAAAAATTCAAAACCAAAGAAATTAATAAGAAGAAACATTTATTGTTTTTGTGGTAGGGTCCCCTCCTTAAGGAATGTGGTGAGGAAAAAAAAAAAACTCAAGATAAGGGAAGGCAAGCTGGCTATGTGCTTATGTGACATCCCTCATGACCCTGTAACATAAGACCACCCAATCAGATTGTATGTATATACATTACCCATATATGGGAGACAAAGAAGTAGAAAATGTATAAAAGGCTATACACCATGTGGTGTACGGGGCTCAATTTTTCAGGTATGAACCCAACGGAGTCTGTGCTGGCATGAGTAAAGTTGCTTGCTGGAAAAAAAGACCTAGGTGTCCTAACTCTCTGTGCAAGAATCCTTTTACATTTCTTGGGGGCTCCTGTCTGGGATTCAGAGATGGTGCATTTTCACCTCTTTTGCTGCCAGGGATAAGAACTTTGGATCGCTGGGAGGGGCAAACTCTCCAGGTGCCTGCAGACCACTTTATCCGCAAGAGACTAGCCCCTCCCAACCCGTTGGGGCAAGGACCCCGTGTGCTCCAAAAGAACACGTGAGGACCAGGAACTATCTCAGGGAGTGCTGCAGGTCAGACTGCTAAGAATCTGGGTTTGTTTTGGTAGACCTGTCCCTAAGAGGCAGAAGGAGAGACTGATCACCTCCCAGAGTTTTCCTAGTAGTTCCATAAGTAATAAGGAATGAAACTGCAACTCTAAGCTTCTGGGCACTAGGTGACAGGTCAGAGTCGCTGTGTGACAGTGTGGGGACTTCTCTCTTATTCATTTCCTGAGTCAATAGCTATGATAATTAGAGCCAACTGTCTCTGGTTAGTCTACCTCAGAATGGTGACTTTAAGGAATATTCCCAAGCAGCTGCCAAAACTCCTTTTGTTTTGGAGAAATTCCCTGCCTTCCCTGGACTGACATGGACTGCCTAATTCCATTAGTGGAAAAAAGAAAACAAAACAAAAAACCCAGAGTCTCCTCCCCTTCTGAGCTGACAAGATTTAAAACTGGGAATTGTCTTCCTCTGCCTTCTGCTAGCTAGCACCTCACCTCTTCTGCCTTCCCTTCCCCCTCTTCCTGTTTATGCACCACCTGGGGTGCAGCTTGCATAACTGGCTCCTCAATGCCTCAGGCACCATTAGTTCCTCCTCCCACCCTAGATGTCAAGGTGCTAAGGCCACCCACTTCAAATTTCCCCACCAGTGTTCCAGGTAAAAATTAACATAGGGAACAAATTGTTTTAAGTGGACCCAAGAAAAACGTATTCAGGGTTTAAGCTAATTTAAGTTTGTTGGTTTGAGATAGACCTGTTTATCAACATTAAATAAAAAATAAAATAAATAAAATAAACCTTTATTCTATCTTAGGTTTGCTGAAAGTCAAATAAACTCATGTTATCTCTTCCAATTTGTTAGCAAAAGGATGGCTTAAAATGGTTAACTCAGTCTATCTCATAGTTTTCATGGGAAATTGTTAAGATAGCTTTCAAAGTTTTGGGAACCTAAAATGTTACAGTTTTGCTTGCATGATAAATTGTGGTTGAATTCATTGGATATCAACTGAGATACTGAGATAAAAGACTAAAGTAGTAATTATTAGATATAGGTCTGTGCTTTTGACTTATTGTAAAAAAACGACTATTTGGGTCTTACAAATGTGCTTCATGCTTTATGGAAAACCTGCTTTGTGCTTAATTGATAAATTTACCATCTAAAAAAAGAGTCTGACATAACAGATAGTTCACAATTGGTTACTACTTAGTTTTCACTGGAGACTAAGGTTTCTAAGAGTTAAAATTCTGCTAAATATAATTAAGACTGATAAAAATAAGGAAAGTAACTCTGTAAAAAAAAAGTAGGAGATATGTAAGAAATATATAAGGAATAGAAATACATTTTTGTTGAAGGTAAAAGAAAGTAATTTTGTCCTAAATGAGACTGGTTATTTGGAGAGAAATGCCTTAGGACAAAATCTGAATGCAAAGGAAAGTAGTAGAAGGGAAATCTTTGGAAAGGAATTTTATGTGTGGTCAGGATGGACTAAGATTAAAATTAATCAATTTTGAAAGCACATTGATTTAAGATTAAAATTCCTCCCCCTTTGATCCAGAGGGAAAATGGTGGTGATACCCTTGGTGGCAGCCTTCAAATCCTCCACATTTTTTTGCTCCTGTTTTGCAGAGGAATGGATGCCTGCATTATATAAGGGATGGATGATATATGAAGGGCTTTTACTGGGATACATGGGAGCCATTTTGCTAAACTTATCCCATTGTATGCTGAAAGTAGATATCCACATGGCTGAAACATATTTATGCAGGCATTGCTGAAAAAGGAAAGGGAATAGACCTTGACTTTGGCCCTTTTAGCACCCTTGATGGACAATTTTATCCTTACAAAAAATGGTTTTTGCAAGTCTTTTAAAATATATTTGTAAAGAGGATTACTGTTGGGCCAATAAAATTAGTGCATCCTTTTACAACCAGGAAAGTCTTGCTTGGTCACAGTGGACACCCCCAAAGTCCTTCAGGCAGAAAATGGAGGAACAGGAGATACCAGGAAAGACAAAGTCTGTTTTCGGAGGTAGGGTCAAGCCTGGATAACAGTGTCTGCTCATAGTGTCTCATGACACTGACAAAGGCCTTCACTCCCAATCAAATAGCAAGCCAAAATGCAGGGCCAGGAGATGAGGCTGCACCTGGCCAACTATCAGGGTCATGAGCAGGTTCAAGGCCAATACTCCTTTGGGATGCATTCTGAAAAATTGAGATGATTTTGATCTATAAACTCTGAAGAAAAAGAAACTCATTAATTATCATGGTGTTGGAGGTCCTATAGGGAACTTCAAGTTTCCTACTGGGGCCCAGGTATTTCCATTCCAAGATCCTAATTGGGACTATGACCATCCCACTGATAAATGTTATTGCCATCATTTCCAAGCTGGTGCTTTAGGGAAATTAAGGAAGTCTAAGGTTAAGCCCTTAAATTATGCTAAATTAACCACTATTTTACAAACACAGAATGAGAGGTTGATGGCCTTCCTGGAGAGGTTGAGGGAGGCTCTCATTAAAAATATGGCTATATCCCCTGGCACCCCTAAGGCTGAGATGATTTTGAAGAAAAATTTGCCACTCAATCAGCCCAACATATACAAAGGAAATGCAAAAATTGGCTATTGGCCCAGAAGGGATCCTGGAGGAGATCTTATGACCTGCCATTTGGGACTATTACAACCAAGACTTAAAAAAAAAAAAAAAAAAATGAAAGAGGCTTAAGAAAAATCTAAGGCCTTAGTCATGGCCTTATGCATTATGTCAGACCAGACTTCCCAAGGTCCTGGCACCATATGCCACTTATATGGCCAGTCAGGGCACTCGAAATGGGACTGCCCTCAGAAGAGATAACAGAAGTCAAAGCCCTGTAAGCCATGCCCCTTGTGTGGAGACAATCACTGGAAGTCTGAACGTCCTCAGGGACCTCTATCTGAGAAGGCTGAGATGACCAGTGTCCCTGCAAGGAACTGATGGGGACTTAGGCTCTTCAGGGTGGCTCCTGGGAAACAACTGTCTCTTGGAAGCCCAGAGTCTTAGGTAACTCTGGAAAACTTAGGTAAATAAAAGGCTGGTTCACTTCCTTCTTGATACTGGAGCCACCTTTTCTGTTCTTCTTTCCACTCCAGGCCAAGTATCCAAATGCAGCATAAAGATTAGAGGTGTTTCTGGAAAATTTATAGCTAAATTTTTCTCTCTGGGATGCATATGGGGAAAACTAATTTTTTCTCATTATTTCTTGAAAATACCATAAAGCCTTACTCCCTTGCTAGAAAGGGGCATTAGAACTAAATTAGAGACTATAGTGCTACTAACTACAGGACAGGTAAAGAATTGTGTGAGTTTTTGGGAATGATTGAATATTGTAGGCTGTACATACCAGGATTCAGGAAAATAGCTCACCAGCCATATTAATTATGAAAGGAGACTCAATCCCACCTATTCTCCAAAGGAAATAAACTGGGGGCTGACTCAGGGGCACTGTCTCAGCCCTTGGGATGATTACAAACAGAGCAGGGGTGATAACTATTACCTAGCCCACAGAGCTAAAAGATCATTAAAGCGCTGCATCAGGCCTTTTGTTTAGGGAGCAATAGAACTTATCAAATGTTTCAAAGGATGTTTACTGGGAAAACTTTGTCAAGGACAGTTCAGCAAGTAGTATCAGCCTGTTAAGTATTTCTTAGAAACAATCCTCTCAACCACAAACTTGCCCTCACAGGCAATCAAGGAACTGGAGGCTAACCAGGGAAGATTGACAATTAGGTTTCACTTATATGCCAAGGTCAAAGAAGTTCCAACATCTCCAACATCTGTCTGTATGGGTTGATACTAATTGGGTAGAGGCCTCCCCCAACCAAAAAAAAAAAAAAAAAAAAAAACAAAAACAAAAACGTAAAAAAGGGCACAAGAAGTAATAAAAGCTCTGCTTTATAAAATAATACCCAGGTTCAACTTACCTAATAATTTGCCAATTAATAATGTTAAATGTCTGTCTTGACATTTTCTCTGGTAGGATTCCAAACTCTTAAAAATTTTTTACACCTTTAAATAAAGCAAACTGTATGCTTATACTCAGCAAAACTCTAAATAGCACCCCACAAGCATTAGATGCTTTAAATTAAAAAGAAATTAAATAAAGTTAGGGTCGGACTTTTGGAGAACAGAGCCACCATTGGTTATTTACTGCTCCTCCATGACCTGGGTTATGAGAGATTCCCTTACATATGTTGTTTCAATATAACCAGTAATTCTCACAGTCTTATAACTGATAGATGACACTTGGGCATAATTGGACAATGTCAGGGTCTCCGCTGGATTGTTTGGTTTGGCAACTGGGGACGTTATCTTGAGATGCCACCTTATTGGTCAGTGTAATCTTTACTTTGTGTTTTTCTTGTTGTGCCTGCCAATGTTTATGCCACCTCATGCCTGCCATTCTTCCTATAGAAGCATAACGTGAGACACTCTACCGACCCTTGGGTAGACTCTAACTGCTGTACTCCCACACCGTCCCTTATCAGCCTGAAGAAGCCAGAAAGGTCATAGTCCCTGTTCCCTAATGGAAATTAGGGGCTCTATGCTGAGGGGGGGGGTAAATATGGAAAGGGTTAACATTAGGCAGGGAGACATAAGGGACCTTCAGGCAGGCAGACTGCAGCTGCAAATGGGAGGCTGAAGAAGAAGACATGGTTCTCCCCTTATTAAATCCTTTATGGGTGCTTCCCCCATTATCAATGGCATAAATGGGGATCTAACCCTAAGGCAACAGATTCCGGCCCTTGGTTCTACCCTAATCACCTTACACCACTGAGTCAGAGAGCGGTTACCTGTGAGTCTGACCACAGAGGGTCACCTCTTTAAACCAAGCGATGTTGTATGGGTGAAAGGATGTCCAACCTCTAAAACCCCTATGGAGGGGGCCCATTAACTGTCATTTTGTCCACCCTTATTGCAGTAAAGGTGGCTGAGGTGGGCTTCACAGCAGAGTGAAGCTGGCATCTCTAAACTGGGAGTGCATTCCTGATCCATCAAGGCCATGCACAACGATTATAGAGAGGAAGCAATCTGCAGCTCCAGAGGCTCTGGGAGAGACTGCAGTCCTGCTTTAGTAACGCCAGAAGCTGACTAATCTACACAAAGTAGAAGCTTGAGAAATCAACGGTTCAGTGAGACAAATTGGCTGTCCTTATTTTCTATATCTGTTTCCTTACTGTGATGCACTGTCACCCCTTGTTTCTTGCTGTTATTGTGATTCTTGCTCTACTTTTCACCATAGGATTGGCAGAGGCCACCCCAGCTGGCTGGAAGTATAGTGAGTGGTTTCTGTTAGCACTCACTTTCCTTTGCGGATGGGATGCTTCATTCATACCAACATGGAGAATCAAAGGCCATGGGAAGCTAGGGAATTAGATCCCCACAAACCTTGTAATGGAACAGAATACCCCAGTTCTACCACCAGGGTTTGACTCCTGAAACGCTCAACTATTGGGAAAAACTTCCTTGCCCAATGGGGGAGAAAATATACCATCTCTGTTGGAAACTTAACATGCGTAGGCCAAAGATTTTATAATTCAATCACCCGGGAAACCCAATGGTAGGGGTCCCTGGAGCACATTGAGCCAGATCCCTATCCCTTTTCTAACTTCTTTCATCTCCAAGAGGCCTGGGAAAATGTTGATGCAGCCATTGAATGACGGACCTCAAATGGACTATACTGGATATGTGGAAGGACAGCCTATACAGTACTTCCCTCAGGCTGGTCTGGTTATGTGTGCTGGGAACTATTCATCCATCTTTCTTCCTGCTCCCACTTGCCACAGGGGAACATTTGGGAGTCCAAGTGTGTGGGGACAGGGAGACTCAAAGGAAATGGTGTGCCCTACAGACTGGCAATTGAAAAGATGATGAGTGGCCTCCAAAGAGTATAATCCAATATTATGGCCTTGTCACCTGGGAAGAGGATGGGTCCTGGGGCTACCACACTCATATTTACATGCTAAACCACATAACCAGGCTGCAAGCAGTTGTAGAGATTATAACCAATGAAACTACCCAGCTCTTAACTTACTAGCCAAGCAGCAGACCAAAATACAAAATGTTATCTATCAAAATCGCTTGGCCTTACATTACTTGTTTGCTTCTGAGGAAGGAGTTTATGGAAAGTTTAACCTGAGCAACTGCTACCTGCAGATAGATAATAAAAGAAAAGTCATAGAAGAGATCACAGATCAAATGAAAATGTCACAGTCCAGACCTGGAAAAGTTGGGACCCTGAGGAGTTATTTGGAGTATGGTTTCCAACTCTCAGGGTATTCAAAACCCTCATGGGAATTATCCCCCTGATTTTGGGAGCTTGCTTAATCCTGCCTTGTCTAGCTCCCCTGGTTATATGGTCTGTCTCCAGCCTCACTGAGGCAATGGTTGAAAGTAAAACAGCCATGTATGTAATGATGTTGTGGAAACACAAACCTCTAAACCAATATGATGCTCTTTGAGCCAAGATAAGGGGGGTCCAAGCATCAAAGGGGGGAATGTGGTAGGGACCCTCCCTAAGGAATGTGGTCAGAAAAAAAACACAAGATAAGGAAGGCAACCTGGCTATGTGCTTATGTGACATCCCTCATGATCCTGTAGCATGAGACCACCCAATCAGACTGTATGTCTATACATTACCCATATATGGAGACAAAGAAGTTGAAAATGCATACAAGGCTACACCATGCAGCATTTTGGGCTGAGTTTTTTTGGGTGTGAACTCAGCTAAGCCTGTGCTGGCATGAATAAAGTTGCTTCCTGGAAAGAAAAGTCTTGGTGCCACTTCTCTCTGTGCAAGAATCCTGCTACATTTTAACATCTCTAGGTGAGATCTATCTGGGCACCTGGGTGGCTCAGTCAGTTAAACGTCAACTCTTGGCATTGGCTCAGGTCATGATCTCACAGTTCATGAGGTTGGGCTCAGCATTGACAGCATGTAGCCTTCTTAGAATTCTCTCTCTCTCACTCCCTCTCTCTCTGCCCTTCCTCTGCTCACTGCCTCTGCCTCTCTTTCGAAATAAATAAGCTTAAAAAAAGTTATCAGATCAACATTAATCAAGATAAAGGAGAGACAAACTGGGGAAAGAAAACTAGTTTTATAATATTTAACGCTAATTTATTGTAAAATTATGCCAAATGAAGAGTAAGATATTCACTTAATCTGATAATAGTACTTATAAAATATCTATAGCCAGTCCACATCATAGTATTTTAAAGTTTTTGCCTCAAAATTGTGATAAGACAATGATGTCCTTGAATAGCAGTTCTACTTCATGTTGTATTATATAACCTTGCCAGTGCAATGAGACGAGACAGAAAAGGAAAGTAAAAAGAAAGAAATAATGTTTGAAAAGGAAGAAACAAAAGGCCATTTGTCAAAGATGTATAATGTAAAGATTATATAATTTTTTAATTCAAGGAAATGGTAAGCAAATTTCTAAATTAAACAAGTACAGCCAAAATAGAGTTACAGGTGTTAAAATTACCTTGCCATGGGAAACAAGCAAAAACTTGAAAACATGTGAGGTACAACACTAAAAACATGATCATGAAACAAATAATTGACAAGCTGGTCTTCATTAAAATTAAAAACTTCTGTGAAAGACAATGTCAAGGATGAGAAGATAAGCCACAGACTGGGAGAAAATATTTGTAAAAATTTCATCTATTAAAAAATGTTATCCAAAATATACAAAGAACTCTTAAAGTGAAGAAAACAAATAATCTGGTTAAAAAATTGTTCAAAGTCCTGATTTCACCAAGAAAGATACATAGTTGGCAAATAAGCATATGAAAAACTGCTCCACATGTCATTAAGGAATTTCAAATTAAAAGTAACAATGGATACCACCACATACATATCAGGGTGACCAAAATCTAAAACACTGACAACATCAGATGGTGACAAGGATGTGGAGCAATTGGAACTCTCATTCATTGCTAATGATAATGCAAAATGGTCACTTTGGAAGACAGTTTGGCAATTTCTTATAAAACTATACATACTCTTACCACAAAATAACTCAATAGCGACACTTAATTTACTTGTTATTTACCCAAAGGAGTTGAGACTGATGTACACATGAAGCCTCCACATGGATGTTTATAGAAACTTTATTCATAAATGTCAAAATTTAACAGCAACCAAGATATCCTTCAGTGGATAAGTGGATAATATAACTGTGATACATGTAGACAAGGCATATTATTAAGCACTAAAAACAAATGATCTATCGAGCTATGAAAAGACATGGAGGAATCTTAAATGCATGTGAAAGGAACAAATATGAAAAGGCTGCATACTGCATGATGCTAAGTATATGACCCTATAGAATGTCAAAACATTCTGGAAGAAACAAAATAATGGAGACAGTAAAAAGATCAGTGGTTGCCATGGTTAGGGAGAAGAGATGAATAGGCAGAGCACAAACAATTAGGACATTGAAAGTATTCTGTATCATACAATAATTCTGGATTCATGCCATTATATGCATTGTGAAACCCATAGAATGTACAACACCAAGAGTGAACCCTGAGGTAAATCATGGGCTTTGGGTAATAATGATGTGTCAATATGGGGTCCTAGTCATAACAAAAGTACCACTGTGGTGCAGAATATTGATAGTTGGGGAGACTATGTGTGAGATGAAATAGGAGGTTGATAAAGTAGGTAGTTAAAATCTAGTTAAGATACGAGCTGGAGGCAAATGGTTTCTCACTTCTTGGAGCTATTAAACCAAGAACAGCAGGTGCATAGCATGCATTGTCCTTTCCAGGCTGTGTTCTACAATAACCTACAACATCCTTATGATATATTCATACTTCGGTTTTGACACCCCCCCCCCGCAACACCCCTGGGGAAGAGGGCCATGACAGCTCCAGCAAGAACCTTGAAAGGCCAAAAATTAACACTCCCAACTAGTAGGAGGAGTGCTTTTGATACTTGGAAACAACCTCAGTCAGAGACTGCTCTAGCTGTGACCCAAAACCTACACAAACATAAGAAAAGATACCCTTAACCTTGGTGCAGTTGTCACCTGTGGTGTTGTCTTGAGAGTGTACTGACCTTAATAATCTTCTCTATTCTTGTTACTTTCCTTCTGGCTGTCTTTATTCAGGTATGGATCCTCATGTAAATCTTTCGTGGGCAATCCAAGAGCTAAGACTTCCATTCACACAACACAGAATCTCCCACTAGTAACAGGGTGTGTGAGAATTCTTTGTATGTTCTGCTTAGTTTTGCTGTGAACTTAAACTTCTCTTTAAAAGATCTGTTTAAAAAATACAAACAACTATAACAACAAAATATATGACAACAATTTTGAAGACATAGGGTATCATGTATTGAAGGAGGGGGATTCCTTAGAGATGGAAAACAAACTAGGTGCATTCTAGTTTAATGATAGTCTCAGTTTACTGCGCTGAGGCAATTTTCAGGCCATTGGGAGAGAACCCAAAGTGGAGCCCAGAGGACTCTATGAGTTGAATAATAACTGCTGAAAGATGAGAAGGCCAGGGAGCCTAGAATTTGTAGGACCCAATTAGAGGGGAGAGAGCTATATGCAAGGTCTCTTTTGACTATTCAGCAGAACATTGCAGAACATTCTTGATCACATTCATGAGAGAAAACTACTCAAGGCTGAGAAAAGAATCACCTACAAGGATCAGAAGAAACAGTTCTTATCTTTCTTATAGGACTGGGAACAGTGCTGGTTCCCAGGAGACAGACGGGAAAACCTTATGATTTACATGTCATTAGGAAGAGTTTCATCTTGGTTGTAGGGAACAATTAACAACATCTAAGACCATCTAAGAACAGCATCTAGTTCTATCTAACACATTTTAAAAACAAGATCTGAAAGGATTAAAATGTTTCCAAATGACTTATCTGCATCCCAGAAAGGAGCTCAAGAACATTTTACAGGAGTTGAAAATTATCCAGGACCAAACAAGATAAAATTCACAGTATTTGAAGCCTGTATAATTTACTGAACATATCAGCAAAGTCCAAGTGTTCTCTGTGACTAGTAATAAGGACACTGTAATAAATGAAGACTCCACAACTGTGGGACACAGGGACTATGGAGAACATGGAAAAAGAGATCCATAAAGAACTATTGGAGAAGCCAATAGTTCGCCAGTTCTTTAGTGAGAACTACCTAGCCACTGATGTCAGAACTAAACTTTCTATTCTTAGTGGTATATTGTTTATAAATATATATAATGAAATAAATATAGGTTTTATTTCAGTAGGTAGAATATAATCATTCTCAACAAATCTTTTTGACATTTTTTATAATTACCCAAGGCAAAGAATTTCCCTTATGCATGTGTGTGTTATTCAGATAGCATTTTTCTTTTAAATTCTGCTGTGCATCAGACCCACTAAAAAGTCAGGAAATATTGTAGTGAATAAGAAAACTATGGTATGCCTGTTCTTATGGAGCCCAGTTTGTTGAAGACTTGACATTAACATATAAACACAAATACTTAATTGAATGTTTTATAAAATATGATATAATTTATTAAATTAGTGCAGAGAGTTCAGAGGTTAATGAGATACAGATATAGAGGTCAGTGGAACCTATGTTATGTTTATGTACAGGCCCATAGGACTTCAGTAGACAGTAGTAGGGCAGCAGTCTTAAGAAAGTCATCTTAATGCATGTGTATTTATCTGTAAATGTCACAAGCAACAAACTGAGTTAGTGATGTAAACCAGAAGTGGATTAGCTTTAAAAAAATAAAATAAATAAAGCTTAGCAGCTGTCTTTGCTTGGTGTTATTATCCTTAGAGAGAACTACCTAACAACAACAAAAAAGTTATATTGGGATATGGCTATTAGATGTAATTCTAGTTTTTATATGCTGAAACACCTGCTTGAAAAGAAATGGTTTCTGAGTTGATATTTTTTCCACCAAGGATATAAACAACAGCTTGTTAATTTCCTTCTATAGAAACTAGAAATGTGCCCAAGAAGAATGTGATTATCATTAGTCCTGTTAAAATTTTAATGAAATAAAACCTATGCCACTACAGTTGTGTTGTAGCTAGTGGTTATTTTCTAAAAGTGCACATATAGAAAAATTAAATGTGATGAAAACTGAACATTTTAATATGTCTATTATATTTTAGAAAGGAAACAAAATGCATTGAGACATTTCCATTTTTTGAGAGAACAAAATTAGTACATCCCATTCACTCAGGGTGTGGAGGCTACATTCATGAGTGGTCCCAAGGGACATAGTCCCCTTCCTGATTTGGATTTTTATTTCTTGTGTCATTTTATGGTTTGACAGTTTATTGCCTCAGGCATGAAATTATTTACAAGTTCTTAGCTTTCCTTTTCAACATTCTGACATAGACTGGTAATCACACCAACATTCTTATATATTTTGGCCCATTTTCCTGCCTGCTAAAAATCTGAAAGCGTTAAATCATCTCTTATATCTGTTCCAGTATTGAAAGTCTTGCCTAAGTCTTGCCATGACTTTATCACAACGTAATAAAGGTTTGCCAAAATTTTGGTAAGACAAAGTAACTTGGAAAACTACAACTTGTTCCTGCTAATTTAAGGTGAATGAGAAGGACTTAATGAATATAAGCTTTAGTAAAGAGATAAAATCTAGATAGTAATAAAAACTAAATTTGAGTCAGATCTAAATTCAAATCATGATAATATTATAATTATATTTTGTAATTCTCTTCATAAGGACTCAGTAGGGCAAGTAAATCTTACACTAAAGAAATGTGGCTGAGAGTGACTAACATACAGGTGAGAGAATTTATTTCAATTAACTTTCTGAAATAATGCTGTTAGTGAAAAATGAGAAGTTTAATCACTTCTTTACCATAATTTGGCCTTGATGACATTATTTAAACTTGTATGGAAGGTTAAAGCATAGTGTAAATTTAATTTCCAAAGACTCCCATTTTGGAAATATATAAATTGGCAGATTTAGTCACTGCTTGAGGGAGAAAAACCTGGAAAATGATGGAGAATATGTACGTGTTAAAAAATAAATCTGAGGAAACAGAGATTGTGAATATAGTCAAACCAGAGTCAATGCAATAAACCTAGATGGCATTACATTAAGTGAAATTATTCAGACTCAGAAAACAAATACTGCATCATCTCACCTACATGTGGAATCAAAAGTAATCAAAGTCATAGAAGGCAAGAATAGAGTGGTGGATGCCAGGGAAATGTAGGTCAAAGGGTAAAAACTTTCAGTTATTCAAGTTTCCATCTTCTCAGCAGCAAAACTACTACTCTGTGTTGCTGTTTCTATGACCAAATCCACAATGAAGTTTCCACAACCGTTGCAACGTGCTTCACTGAAAGCAAAGGATATTTAATTCAGAAAGAACTGGACCATGCTTTGTTCCTCTTCCCTAGTGAGAACACAGTTTGATATTTCAAAAAACTTTACCAAAGGAGGAAGGGCCCTGGATAATCTCAGGCCAGGAAGTGTGTTATGTTGCAAAATTTTAAAATCTCCTTCTTATAGCCATCAAAAATGCTATTTTCTTGGTGACTATGCATAATATCATAAAAATTGCCCCAATCTAATAGCTTTTTAGTCCACCATGTGAAGGAATTAAAAGGTGCTATTGCTGTAACCACCTAAGAGAGCGTACTAGAGTTAGCTAAAAGTACTGGTGGTATCTTTTCCAGATTGCCTCCCTATTTTTATCAGAACACATCTTTGTGCTACTGAGGTTTCAAGTTAATTTATATATATTCATTACCTGTTTATTTGTATTGAAGAATGTTTACTTGAAAAATGGCCAGTAGCATTGTATTGTGCTATAAGTGAAGAGAAAACATAAAATGTTTAACAGGGTATCCGTAGTCATTACATGGAACAGGAAAAAATAAATCTTTATAGACAAATAGACTAGGAATTATGAAATGCAGTGCCCCTAATTGTGTTTAATGGTATCAGAATATAAATCAATGAGGACAAAGTAGATAGCACTGCTAAATACACAAAATTTCATGTTTTGTTTTGCATGGGGTTGTCAGGTTTTTAG
The DNA here is from genome assembly GCF_027475565.1 of Acinonyx jubatus. Taxonomy (NCBI): domain Eukaryota; kingdom Metazoa; phylum Chordata; class Mammalia; order Carnivora; family Felidae; genus Acinonyx; species Acinonyx jubatus. Next base: position 78,673,147 of record NC_069390.1, read on the forward strand.
ATTCTATGATAGTTTTGTTGTTTGTTTAATTTGAAAAACAGGTCAAACTTCCTGGAGATGACACTACATCTAAACAGAAGTTTGTATAAGAGCAAACTGAATAGAATCAATTAAATTTTTGCAAAATCAAAGTTCTGCATTGAGTCTTCTCTGAAAGTTTCACTCATTTGCTGACAAAATAAACATGAACCAATTGAAAGGGAGAGACTAACAGTAATAAAAGTTTTGCCTCCTTAACAGATAGTTTGTAGTAAATAAGGCAGTTAAAAGAATTTAGTCTTAATCTGGAAACATTGAATGAATTATAAAAAAATATTTGGAACATTAGTGCTTCCTCAATGACTGCTGATGCAGCCCAGTGTGGAATTGCTTTGTTTGTGACAATTTTCTATTTATGTATAAATATTTTCTGTAGGCCAGTATAAGTTCTGAATAAAGCTTTAGAGATACTAAATAAAATACAGATACATGTATATCAGTATGGTGCTACAGAAAATTACCTTATGAAGCAATTGTGTTTAGTGCACACAGGGATGGCTCAAAATTAGGATGACAACAAAAAAAAATTCATTTGCTTTTATGCCTGGTGAACCAGGGCATTTATTGGAAGAGACAGATTTTATCAAAGATTATATAAAGATTGTTCTTTATCTAGAGAGTCTAATATTTAAAGTATCCCATGCTAAAGTTGCTCCAAGTAAAAGAGTACAACTAGTAATCATACAATCTTTAATGTTTTCTAATTTAAAGATTTATTTCCTTAGGGCTCTAACCAAAACTATAAAACTAAACTAATTCTCAGGGCTTTAATATAAATATTCAGATTCTATTAAAAGTAAGGAAAAAGTGGGGATCACTTTGAGGCATTCTTTATTCTATGCCATCCTGCTGTTAAGAGGTAGTGCTATGAGAAAGTTGTGCTTGTAAAATATCCAATGGCATTTTAATAATTAAACTATTACTCTCATAACCCAATGACTTTAGTAATTAGGATAACTGAAAAACTTTTCCAGAAAAGCAGCTGGATTTAAGCAGCATCTCCATATTGCTTTTGAATAAGTTCCATCATTGATACATGCTTAAGCCTAATTTAATTATAATTTAATAATTATTTAAAAGTAATGTCACATTTGCTGAAAGCCACTTGAAATTGTTCATTTTATATTATATTTGCATAAGCCAGGTCACTGTTTTTTTCTATTTTTTTTAATTCAAGTACAATTAATCTATGTTCTTTTAGTTTCAGGTTTACAATATAATGGTTCAACAATTGTATACATTATTCAGTGATCATTAAGATAAGTGTACTCTTGGGGCACCTGGGTGGCTCAGTTAGTTGAGCCTCTGACTTCGGCTCAGGTCATGATCTCACGGTCTGAGTTCAAGCCCCCCCCATTGGGCTTTGTGCTGATGGCGGCTCAGAACCTGGAGCCCACCTTGAATTCTATGTCCCTCTCTCACTCTGCTCCTCCCCTGCTCATGCTCTGACTCTCTCTCTCTGTCAAAAATAAATCAACATTAAAAAAATTAAAAAAAAAGATAAATGTACTCTTAACCCTCTTTATCTGTTTCACTCATTCCCTCTGCACCTCCCCTCTGGCATCCACCCGTTTGTTCTAAAATTTAAGGGTTCTCTTTTTCTTCTTTGTTAGGCTTCTTAAATTCCTCATGGGAATGAAATTATATGCTATTTCTCTACTTCTGACTTATTTCATTATATATATATATATATGTGTGTATATATATACATATATATATACACACACACACCACCACCACCACTTCTTATCTATTTATATATTGATGGACACTTGGTTGTTTCTATATCTTGGCCTGCAGTAAACATCAGGACAAATATACCTTTTCAAATTAGTGTTTTCATTTTCTTGCGGAAATAACCAGTAGTAGAACTACTGGATCATATGGTAACTCTATTTTTAATTTTTTAAAGAATTTGCACACTGTTTTTCAGAGTGGCTACCCCAATTTGCATTCCCACCAGAAGTGCACAAGTTTTCCTTTTTCTCCACATTTCTTACCAATACCTGTTGTTTCTTGTGCTTTTGATTTTAGCCATTCTGACGGATGTGAGGTGATATCTCATTGTTGCTATAATTTACATTTCCATGATGATTAGTGACAGTGAACATCTCTCCATTTGTCTGTTGACCATCTGTATGTCTTCTTTGGAAAAATGTCTAGTCAGGTCTTTCGTCCATTTCTTACATGGGATTATCTGGGTTTTTTTTGAGTTGTATAAGTTATTTTTATATTTTGGATATCAGTCCCTCATCATATATATATCATTTGAAAATATCTTCTCTGATTTAGTAGGTTGTCTTCCTGTGTTTTTGATATCTTCCTTTGAGAAAAGCTTTTTATTTTTTATAGTACCAATAGTTTAATTTTGTTTTTGTTTCCTTTGCCAGAAAGGACGTATCTAGAAAAAAGTTACTATAGTTGATGCCAAAGAAATTACTGTCTATGTTTTCTTCTAGAGATTTTATAGTTTTGTGTCTCACATGTACGTCTTCAATCAATTTTGAGTTTATCTTCTGTGTATGGTGTAAGAAAGTGGTCCAGTTTCATTCTTTTGCATGTAACTGTTCAGTCTGCCCAATACCATTTGTTGAAGAAATTGTCTTTTTCTTACTTTAAATTCCTGCTTCTTTTGTCGTAGATCAATCAACCAAAAATGTGTGAGTATATTTCTGGATTCTCTGTTCTGTTCTATTTATCTGTGTGTCTATTCTTTTGTACCAGTACCATAATGATTTGTTTAGTATAGCTTTGTAGTGTATCTTGAAATCTGGGTTTGTGATACCTCAAGATTTGTTCTTTTTCAAGATTGCTTTGGCTATTTCAGGTCTTTTGTTGTTCCATACAAGTTTTAGTGTTATTTGTTCTAGTTCTGTGAAAAATGCTGTTGACATTTTGATAAGGCTGCATTAAATCTGTAGATTGCTTTGGGTATTACAGACATTTTAACAATATTGTTTCTTCTAGTACATGAGCATGTGCTATCTTTCCATTTGTTTGTGTCATCTTCAATTTCTTTCATCAGTGTTTTATAGTTTTTGGAATAGATGATTTTTTACTTCCTTGATTAAGTTTGCTCCTAGGTATCTTATTCTTTCTGGTACAATTATAAATGGGATTGTTTTATTAATTTCTCTTTCTACTACTTCATTATTAGTGAATATAAAGGCAAAAGATTTCTGTATATTAACATTGTGTCCTGTGATTTTACTGAATTCATTTATCAGTTCTTGTAGTTTTTAGTGGAGTTTTTAGGGTTTTCTGTATATAGTACTATATCACCTGAAACTAGTGAAAATTCAACTTTTTCCTTACCAATTTGGGTGCCTTTTCTAGTTGTTGCCTGACTGCTATGTCTAAGTATTCCAGTATTATGTTGAATAAAAGTGTTGTGTGGTTCCTAATCTTAGGGGGAAAGCTCTCAGTTTTCTAGCATTAAGTATGATGTTAGCTATGGGTTTTTCAATTGGCCCTTTATTACATTAAGGTATGTCCCTTCTAAACCTACTTTCCTGAGTTTTTATCATGAATGCATGTTGTACTTTGTCAAATGCTTTTTCTGCCTCTATTGAGATGATCATATGGCTTTTATCCTTTCTCTTTTTAATGTGTTCTATCATGCTGATTGACTTGTGAATATTGAACGATGCTTGCCTCCCAGAAATAAACCCCACTTGATTATGGTGAATGATTTTTTTAAATTGTTTTTAACGTTTTATTATTTTTTTTGAGTCTCAATTTGAGAGAGTCACCATTTTATTTTTTATTTTTTGCTCTAATCTTTATTATTTTCTTCCTTCTACTAGCTTTAAGCTGTGCTGTTCTTTGTTTCTATGTGTAAGAGTAGCTTGTTTATTTGAGATTTTTCTTGTTTCTCGAGGTAGACCTGTATTGCCATAATCTTCCATATTAGAAAAAATAGTTTTTGCTGCATCTCAAAGATTTTGGACTGTTGTATTTTTATTTTCATTTTTCTCCATGTATTTTTTTTTTAATTTTCTCTTTGATTTCTTGGTTGACCCATTCATTGTTGAGCAGCATTTTATTTAACTTCCATGAATCTGTGTTCTTTCCAAAATTTTTCTTGTGATTGAGTTGTAATTTATACAATTGGGGTTGGAAAAAATGTACGATATAATTTCAATCTTTCTGAATTTGTTAAGACTTGTTTTGTGGCCTAACATGTGATCTATTCTGAAGAATGTCCCATCTGCCCTTGGGAAAAGTTTTTATTCTGCTATTTTGAGTTGCAATGTTCTGAATGTATCTGTTATATGCATCTAGTCCAATGTGTCATTTAAACCCACAATTTCCTTGTAGATTTTCTGTTTAGATAATCTACTGATGTAAGTAGGGTATTAGAGTTCCCTACTATTATTGTATTACTGACAATTTCTTCCTTTATATCTGTCAATAGTTGCTTTATGTATTCAGGTGCTTCCATGTTGAGTATGGAAATATTTATTATTATTATAGCCTTTTATTGGGTTGTTTCTTCTTTCATTACGTAGTGTCCTTTTTTTGTTTTTCATTACAGTCTGTTTTAAACCCCATTTTGTCAGTTATAAGTATTCCTACCCTAGTTTTATTTTCATTTTCTTTGCATGATAAATGTTTTTCCATCCTTTCATTGTCAATCTGCATGTGTCTTTAGGTCATAAGGGAGTCTCTTGTAGGCACCATGTAGATGGATCTTGCTTTTTTGTCCATTCAGACACACTACAGCTTTTGATTGAGGCTTGAGTCCATTTACATTCAAATTAATTATTGATAGTTATATACTTATCGCCATTTTGTTACTTGTTTTATGGTTGTTTTTGTAATTCTTCCCTATTCCTTTCTTGTCTTGCTTTCTTCCTTTGCAGTTTGCTGGCTTTCTTTAGTGATATGGTTGGGTTCCTTTTTCTTTATTTTTTGTATATCTATTACAGGTTTTTTATTTGTGGTTACAATTGATTCATATATAATATGAATATAATAGTCTATATTAAGTTGATGATCACTTAAGTTTGAACCCATTTTTAAATCACTAAATTTTTATTCCCCTCTCTTTATGTTTTATGTATATGAAATCCTTTATATCCTTTTATTTTGTGAATCCATTGACTGAGTTTTTATACATATAAATGATTTTACAACTTTTATGTTTAGCCTACATAAGGATTTTATAAGTGGTTAATCTACTACTTTTTTGTGTTTACATATACCTGTAAACATCTTTTTTTTCCTTTCCTAATTTTCTCACTCCTGAGTATGGCCTTTTATTTTCTCTCAAAGAATTCCCTTTAATATTTCTTTTAGGGATGGTTTATTGGTGATAAACTCATTTAACTGTTTTTTGTCTTTTGTTTTGTTGTTGTTGTTTTTGTTTTGGGTCTGGAAAACTATTTTTATTTCTATTCTGAATTATAGTCTTACAAGTTTCATTCTCTCAGCACTTTGAATATATTATAACACTCCCTTCTGGTCTTCAAAGTTTGTGCTGAAAAATCAGCTGATAGCCTTATCTGGTTTCCTTTGTATCTTGCTGTGTTAAAAATTCTCTCTTTATCACTACATTTGCCATTTTGATTACTATGTGTGTCAGTATGGTCTCCTTGGATTGATATTGTTGCAGGCTCTCTATGCCTCATTCATCTGGATGTCTACTCCTTTCCTTAGATCCAGGAAGTTTTCAGCTATTATTTCTTCAAATCAACTTTCTGTCTCCTTTCTTCTCCTTCTGGAATCCTTATGATTTTGTTATAACTGATGGTGTCACTGAGTTCCCCTAACCTATTCTCATTTTTTTAATTATTATTTTGTTTTCTTTAGGCTGTTCATTTTGGTTGTTTTCCACTACTCTGTCTTTCAGCTACCTGATCCATTCTTCTGTCACCTCTAATCTACTATTGATTCGCTCTAGTGTATTTTTAAATTTCAGTTATTAGCTCTTCATTTCTGATTTTTTTAAGTTTTCTATCTTTTTGTTGAAGGACTTGCTGAGATCCCCCACTGTTTTCTCAAGTCTGGTAAGTACTTTTATGACCATACATGAATTATTATCTGGCATATTGCTTACCTCTGTTTCATTAATCTTTCTGTTGTGGTTTTGCCATGGGTATATTCCTCTATCTCCTCATTTTGTCTCTCTGTGTTTGTTTGCATTAGGAAAATCAATTACATCTCCTGCTATTGAAAGTAATGGCTGTATGAAGAAGAGGTCCTATGGTCCTATGATACAATGTCCCCTGTTTACCAGAACCAGGTGCGCCAGTGGTGTCTCCTATGTAGGTTGTGTGCATGCTACTGTTGTAGCTGACTCTTGTTTGCCTTCGGTTCAGTTAGCTGCAATGGCCCACTTTGCCTGTTGTGGGATGGGTTTTTCCCCTTTACTGTTAAGAGACCTGTGTGGAGCAGTCATGGGCTTGTATTTGTTCAATATCAGCAGACAGACAAGATGCTTTCCTTTAGCCCATTTGCCAAGGTGGTGGTAACACTGAAATGTAAGGTGCTTTCCCTGTGTCGTCCCCTGAGTTTTGTTGCCCCCAGTCCTTCTGTCGAGGCTGCAGTAGCATAACCCTATAGGATGATTTTCCTGCATTGTACCTTGGGAGACTTTTGTTGGTGAGTGGAGAGGGTAGATAGGCCACATACTTGCAGCGCTGCAGATGCACTGAATGGCAGAGAACTCCCTCTGCACTGCCAGTTATACAGTTTGGCTCTTGGGACTGAGAGTATACTGATGTGTGTGGTTTTCTTCCCCTCTCCCCAGGCCAGGAAATACTTTGGAGTAGTGCAGGTTCCTGCTGGGGCTTTTTGCAGGATGAGACAGACATGGTAGGAGGTCTTTTGGAGGAGCTCCTGCTGAGTAAAATGGATTAGATTGGGCAGATCCATAGAGGAATGTGGGGGTAGGACTCATGCTGTTAGCAAGTTAGGTGGAAAGTGTTTGTGGTGTTTCCCACAGGTGTCCAGCCATCCAGGTTGTAGGATGGGGAAAAAGTGGTACCCACATGCTCTTTTGCTCTTGGAGAGGTCTGTTAAAGATGTCTGTTCCTCGATCATATGTTCTGGGATTAGTAAACAAATCTTCATATATACCCTAGGTGTTTTTCAGACTGCTGCTTCTATGCTATATCTTTGGGGACTATTTGATATCTTGTCTCTTTAAGGGCAGGGATTCATTTTCCCATCACTCTCCAGCTCTTCCAGAACCAAGCTTGTTGATTTTTAAGGTACCCAGAGTTGAGCCCTGTTGATTATAAAAAATCATAATGTTAAGCCTTACTGTTTTTCAAAGCCAAGGTTATGAAGACTTGTGTTTCCAGTGTAGGTCCCCTGTGTCTGGAGCACTTGGTATGGGGACGACTTCTCTCCTTTCTCTGTGCTTTGGTGTCCTTTGCATTTGTGGTTAGTTTTGCCAAAAGTTTGGTTCCTGACTGGATCTCTGCTCTTCATATGCTTTTTGATGTGTCCTCCTCTCTACATTTAACTATGGAAGATCCCAGGCTTTAGTTCATTTTCTGGGTTGGATGCATTAATGTTGCTGTTATCTAGGTGTGTCCATGGGACAGAATGAACTTAGGATTCTCCTGCTCTGCCACCTTCACAGTTTCCCAGTTTTTATGTTTTATTTTATTTTATATTTTTTATTTTTATATTTTTATTTTTATGTTATATATATTTTTTATTTTATATATATTAATATTTTATTTATTTTAATTTAAAATATTATATATTATATTTTTATATATTTATATTTTTATATTTTATATATTCATATTATTTTATTTTATATTTTTATTTTATTATGCATATACAAATACACTATGAGTGTCAATAGTCAAAATTATATTAAAATATATACTTAGAGTAACTCTACTGCAAATCTGCCTTTTCCTTTCTATGCCTTCCTTTCTATGCAAAGAAACCCTTTGCATTCTTTTCAGTTTTATTTTCAATTTTTACACCAAAGAGCAGGCTTTATAATATTCTCCAATTATAGTGGAGATCACTCTATATTAGAATAATGATTGTTCTTGGACTTAAATTTTTTTTTTATTTTTTTAATTTTTTTTAATTGTTTTATTTGTTTTTGAGAGAGAGAGAGAGAGAGAGAGAGCCAGTGAACATGGTCAGGGGAAGGGCAGAGAGAGGAAGACACAGAATCTGAGCCCATGGACCAAGAAACCATGACCTGAGTCGAAGTTGGACACCCAACTGACTGAGCCACCTGGTGCTCCTGTTCTTGGACTTTTTATAGTTCCACTGTATATAATCATGTGTTTCCCTCATATCCCAGGTCTGTTTTGTCAGACAAGTCCATATGACTAATTTTACCTAATAGGATAAGAGTAGAATTGATATCTCACTTCTAGACCAGTTATGTAAGGGCCCATGTATGACCATCTTGCTTTCTGTTCCTTTGCAATCATAATTACAGAAGCCTAATTAATGGGATGAGAGCACATGCATGCCTGAGTTACTAGTGGTAGTCAGAACTCCTAGAGGATCAACCACACAGAACGGAATAATTGGATGAAAATAATAAATCTTTTTATGTTGTAAACTTCTGGCATTTTTGTTTTGTGGTCTCAGACACTACAAATCATGTATAGTTTTATCACCTCTGTCACAGAAAGTTCTTAAAGCAAAGACTTGTTCTTACATTTCAATACACTCATATAACATCTTTCAAATATGAGTTTGTAGTTGGCTACAGAAAAATCCCAGCTAGTTGCAAAATTTATTTATCAAATAATTCAAAGATCCCTACCATCATAGAAACAAGATAAAAATAAACCATAATTAGGGTCTCCTTGGTGGTTCAGTCAGTTGAGGATCCGACTTCGGCTCAGGTAATGATCTTACGGCTTGTGAGTTTGAGCTCCATGTTGGGTTCTGTGCTGACAGCTCAGAACCCGGAGCCTGCTTCAGATTCTGTGTCTCCCTCTCTCTCTGCTCCTCCCCTGCTTGCTCTGTCTCTTTCTCTCTCAAAAATAAATAAAAAACATTAAAAAAATAAAAAAAACAATAATCAGTGAAAATAAAACTAAATAATAAAAATATATTTTAGTCACTTAGAATATGATTAAAGTAAAACTTTATATAACTATGTAACAATTATAGTAAACTAAAAACAAAATGACATTACCAATTATGAAGTCATTATCATCAAAAAGGATGAAAGTAGAAACATTATATGTGAACAAAATAGTGGGTTTTAACCACTTTATAAAGAAAAAAAAGGGGGGGTTTAAAATAAATTGAGTATTCAATTTAAGCTGAAAGAAGGGAAAAACAAACCCAAGAAAATTAGAAAGTTCAAATCATTACAGATAAAGCAAATGTTAATAAAATTAAAAAAAATAATGCATTAGAAATGAAATGGAAAAAAAAGATTAATTGAAACAGTCAAAAAAGTACAACTTTCATGAGAAATAAACAAATAGAAAACACATGCAGACTTTTTGAACAAACTGAAAATCAATAACTCTTCTTAGATCCATCAGAGAATTGAGGTCACAGGACAAACGGCTGCCCCCAAATTGGAGATACAGACAGTTGGATATGCAGAATCACAATTTACCAGAACAGTATCCCTCAAGCAGAAACCTCTGTTAAAACCTGCATAGGAAAATCTAAGCTAAAATTGACAAATTGCTGGAAGCTGAGTGTGAACAAGACTAAGGATTAAAAATCCAGGTCGACCCAGTCCTAGGACTTGATGCTCCACTAGTCCGAGGACCCTACACTTTTGTGAGTTATATCTCTAGGATTTCTACCAGGTTCTCAAACTGAAAACCGGAGAAAATGCACTTCCTGCAGTGGGAGGAGAAAATGACTGTGTTAAAATAGGCCCAGAGCATTCTGTTATGCCCTCAAGAGAAACTATTTTACCAGACCCTAAGCAACTAGAGTTTTAACAGAACATGATTCACTTGGGAGAAGAGAAATATCCAAATCCAACCTGTAGTAGAGAAACTATAAATATCTAATTAATGTAGGAAAAGTTGCACCCAGAGAGTTAACCTTTATTTGTACCAAAGAACTCACACAATAGAGAAACTGTATCTTTGCAATCAACATGAAAAATCTGTCATTGATAATTTATCCCTATAACAAGAACAAATTCTCATTGTCTAGTCACCACAGGTCTGTAATCACTATGGATGAATCCCCAATCAAGCTCCAGCCCTGGTGTGCTAAAGAAAACTCTAAATAGAAATAATCCCTAAAACAAGAAAAAAGTATTTATTTGGAGGAAGAAATTCTTGAGTTACACAAATAATTCATAATGGTGAAGTAGTTCAATTACATATTGGAAATGTATTACTTTTACAGTGACATTTGTAGGACATATGAGGTTCTTCACTACATAAAACATTCTCAGTGTTATGAGTGGAAGACAGTCTTCAGTGATCACTCATTCCTCAGTCAACATTAGTCATATCACACTGTGGGCACACCAATATTTAAGGCATATGACAAAGCTATCAGATGGAGTCCACATCAGAAAACTCATACCGGGAAGACACATGACTGAGTAAATAATGTGGGCTTTGCCTAATGACCTACTACTTAAAATTGTAACATAAAGATGTAGGATTATAAAGTGGTCATGGCAATCCTGAATGAACAATTTAGAAACAAGTAATACATGAGATGAACCAACTTCAATAGATGTGTACCTGTGTGTAAGCATGCAGTAGGAATGGTTGCTGAAATATTAAGTCTACTTGCATTTGTCTTGACAAAATCGAGAAACAGTATCTTGAATACAAATGGGCCATTTTTCCTTAATCATACGTCACTATTAATCATTTAGTCAGTTTCTATATTTTGTGCATTCTAAACATAATTGCAAAGGTATGCATCAATCAGAAAATACCTGAATGAAACTGAAAATTTTAGGACCAAAAATAAAGTGTGTTAATAAGTACAAAATATGTATATACATAAATGGGACCAAAAAATGATAAATAAATCTTTATTTTGTGAGTTAAACAAAACTAGGGGATACAAATGATTTAATGAGTTTCTTTATCGGAGGCAGTTTCTCACACTGTTACCCACTTTACTTTCTCTTCTTGCTGAACTATTAAATGACACAACTTTTTCACATTTCCAGAGTGTTCCACAAGCCATCTGTTTTTTTTCCTTACCAAAATATGGAAGTATAAATGCTTCCCTTTTTAACTTTTGCATCTAATTTTCTTCTTTTATTTTAAATTTCTGAGGACCAATATGAATTTCATGTCAGCTGCCAAATATTCAGAGATTTTCTGAAATTGGGTGACATTTAGCAATAGTAGTTACATTTTTGAATACTCATTCTACTTTGGTTAAAAAAAAAGAGGAGTTAGGCTAAGTCATTACATTTTGCCAAATCCTTTTTAAATTTCATCATGAAAAGAGAAGATGGTATCTTTAGGAAACTTTGTTATGAAAACTGAAGCAAATGGAAGACTATTTCACAGGATAATAAAATAAAATGAGATCTAGAATTATGGGGGTGAAATAATTAGATCTCAATAGTTGTGTTAAGTAGGAAGTGCTTTCACATATAATTGGTTGTGTTGATAAATAAATGGCATTTTAGCTCCATGTATTTGCATTTATGACTACTGAGGAAAAAAAAATCTTCACTTAGCTGCCCAATAAACATCAATCACCGAATCACCAAAGATCATTTAATTCTAGAAACATGAATTGCATGGATCCTACACTTGAAGCACATAAACCTATAATTTTTAATATGTGGGTGAGCTGGTGTTTGACCTAATTTAGAAACATGCCATACTTTGGCTGCTGTATTTATATAGGCTCCAAAATAATGTTCTTGAAGAGGGATTTATCCAAATATTTAAAGTTATGTATTTTTAGGTTATTGGGAAATTTTACTTATCTTGTGATTTCTCTCCACTTTTAAAATGAAAATTTTAAATCTTGTTTTATCTCTTTGATTACTGAGCCACCTCCTGCCCAAAACATAAACTTAATGAAGGATTTTGAGTTTCCCAAAGACGCTTATCTACTTCCAAGCTGTTCTGTGTTCAGAGTGCAATTTGCAGTTATAAAATTCCTGAGCTTGCCCCATCAGGGGATAAATTAATTTCCAACCTAATGGAAAGATTTGTGATGGCTTAACTGTTTCATGAGGCTAAAAATTTAGACCAAACTGATTTTAAATCTCATTTCCAGAGAAAGATAGTTATAACCTAAGAATAGTTTTCAAAACTATACCCAATTTTTAAAGGTGTGTGCTCAAAACCAGGCTATAGACTTTGTAGCTTCCTTGCTAGTGCTGGGAGGAACAATCACCCCATCACCCCATCATATGAATTGTCTTTATGGTGTCTGCACTCAGAGATTGATGCTCCAGGGAGAATTCACATCTTGTTGAAGTTACTCTTAAATTTTACATGATCACGTAATTTAAAACTAATTCTGGCTTTTACAATCATGTTTTCTTTAGCTCAAATTTAAGTAAATTGTCAGAGATGATAGTAAACAATTATGCTTTTATTTTGTAGTAAGGTATTACTTAGAATATAGTGCCAAGATTAACAATTTATTATCAAGAAAATATATACAGAGTTACCACTATATGTTCTTTTGAATGATATTTTGAAGTTCTTTAAAAAGTTATAAGTAATTATTAGATGTTTATGCTCATTACTCCTTGGAGAAATATCTAAAACCAACATCACTTTAAAATCACTAAATGATTTCCAATTGGATGATAATTAAATATGATATGAAATTCTTTTTTATAAAAATTATAACTTGAATGGATTGTGATAGCAGATCATGCATTAACTATTTATGTACTGTCAGAGCATGATATCTATGATGTCCATTCTAAGAAATACAGGAAATGGGTTATAGATATATACTCTTGGGGCATATTTTGAACTATTAGAGTTTATTTAAATATTTAGGTGTGGAGAATGTATTACTAGAGAATGTCAAGATGTTTGTTTCTTTTTTTCCCTCAGCAAATACTAACTTTGAGGTAAAGTTCAAAAAGTAAAAACTTCAGCTTTTTTTTTTTTTAATTTTGGAGAGAAAGAGAGAGATGTGAGTCAGGGGAGGTGGACTGAGGGAGAGACAGGGAGAATCTCAAGCAGGCTCCACCCTCAGCAAGGAGCTTGACATGGGGCTCAATCCCATGACCTTGGATCATGACCTGAGCTGAAACCAAATCAGATACTCAACTGACTGAGTCACCCAGGTGCCCCAAAACTTCAGCTTTAATACATATGGAGATGACGCAGTGGCTCCACACAGTACTATAGCAATGGCAAAACTCTGATTCTATTGTGACTATTTTTACTTCAATTGTGATTTGGGACCTATTTGAATCTTGCCTTTGTCACTCATATATGAGTGACTTTGGCTAAATTTCTTAACACTGTGTACCTCAATCACATTATCTGGAAACTAGTGATCACAGAGCTTAACTGATTTGAGGAAATTTAAAAAAAATGTGTGAAAGTGGCTGACATATGTATTCAATAAAGTTATAAAGTCTGGTTGAATCAAAATATTTCAAGCCAGAAATTTTTCTTTGCATTTTTCTCTTACCCTAAGATCTAGTAATCTAAACTCTGGATTTTAAAAACAAACACAAACAAACAAAAACAACAAAACAAATCTAATGCTTATTTGACACAATGATATAACAACATCAACAAAAATCAAAGAAAAAAAGCTTAATTCTCATTTAGTAAAAGTTTAAAGTAATTTTATCTCTAAGGCTAACTTGTAACTATTATTGTAAATAAAATCAAAGTATAAAGGACATTATGACAGATATATAAACAAATGTAATGTCTATAAAAATATAGTCAAGGAAGGAACCACACATATACTGGTAGAATTTTGAAGCCTTCACAATGGAGATCATATTTGTGCTGGGCTTTGAAATATGAATAGACTTGTAACTATCAAAGGAGATAAGATAATTCCTCACAGAGGAAAAAGCATGAGCAAATTATGGGAATACATGAATGGGCATATCACATTAAAAAATAGGAGGACATAATGAATAACACTTCATTTTGATGGGATAGAATGACAGGCAACAAAAACAACCCAGTAAATAAAATGTCAGCATTTTCATTCACTAATGTGGTATAAATATTCAAAAACATTCAAAAAAACATTCCAGAGTTAATTCAATGAAGCAGTGTTGTTTTACAAACAGTTAAATCACAACAGCTCGAATCCTTTCATTCATACTTGCTCATTTAATCCATCTCTGAGAGGATATAAACACAATTTGTCATGTGAAAAACAAGTCATTATTTTAAATAAGTGAACTTTGAGGCACCTGGGTGGCTCAGTCGGTTGAGCGTCTGACTTCAGCTCAGATCACGAACTCACAGTTTGTGAGTTCGAGTTCCATGTCAGTCTCTGTTTTGACAGCTGGGAGTCTGGAGCCTGCTTCCAATTCTGTGTCTCCTTCTCTCTCTCTGCCGTTCCCCCTTTCTCTCTCTCTCTCTCTCTCTCTCTCAAAAAAAAAAAAATAATAAAATAAACATTATTTTTTTTTAAGTAAGTGAAGTTTAAGACATCTGGTGGGATTCCAGTCTGATTCCTCACTTATTATATTTGAATAAATAATCTTCAAACTTAACAAGTTTATACTAGTGCAGATATTAAATGGCATCCCATTTTTACAGTCCAATAGTGATAAGTAAGTGCTTAAAAATTTATTTAGTGATGTCAGGTTTTGTAATTAGAATTAAACAAAAGCACTGAGTCAAATATAATGCAAGAGTAAAACACTCTTAGTTTGTTAAAGGTAAAAATATTTTTTATGGTGGCCTTTCTCAATGGACATGATATTTCTAAAAATTCTTTTAAGAAAGCACATCAAATTAAAAAGAAAATTAGTTCTAGGAAAAGGGGTAGACTTATTTTTAGTGGCATTTATTAGAAAGGTAATACATGTTCATTTAACCAGAGCAGTGTATATGCAGGTTTGCTCACAAATACTCAGGAGTTATTTTAGATATCTATGGTTCTATACAACTGGTCTGCTTAGTTTCCCACCTCCCTCATTATTGGTCTAAACTATCACCTCTAACCCTTTCCCTAGTCTAACAAATCTAGTCTACCTGGATTGAGTCTCTTGTCTTTGTTGAGACAGTAACTCTAGATAATACATTCCTAGTGTTCTCAGAAACTGCTCGTCTGCCAAGAAAAAGATATGACAGGGAGTAGAAGATTGAAGTAAAATGTTATTTTTATTTATTTATTTTTGCTTGATAGTTTGTTTTACATTTATTTTCCTGTTTTCCTTAGAGCTCACCAATATGTCAATATTCTTCCTCAGGGTTCTGATAATGAATACAAAAATATTACATTTTAATTAAACGCACACAAATAAGATTTCAAAATAGATACAAAAAAAACCCACTTTGAATGACTAGAATCATCTGCTAATGATTCCTTATTCTATCCTTAGACTACAATCATGATTATAATGTGCTTGTTTTATTGCTATAGTTCCTGCTCAAAATTTCATAGTTATGATACCTTATTTTATTTTACGTATGTCTGGATGAATATTCACAGTAAGTTGTAAATATATGTGCACACATATATGAGCTTGTATATTAAAATATATTTATTGTATAATAATCTACATGTATGTATTGGAATAGATTTAGCATTTGTAAATTATAATGCTTATTTTAGATTACATATATTATATTTGTATGGATATGAATGTGGTGATATGAAATTTTAATATGTTATCCAAGTATTTGCATCCTGGTGTTCATGATAATACTAGCAAATATTTCTATTCCAGTATTCCTAAAAACACTGGAGAAGTGATCTTACTAGAGAGAATTAAGAATTGACAGCAATAAATATTTAGATAGTTTAGTATGGGGCTCAAACAATTTTTAAAAATCTTTCTATAAATACACTTCCTTCAGCTTAAGGTATGCATATGTTCTTGATGATATCACCAACATCTTAGTAGTGGCCATTTTACTTTCAGTCTTTCCGGGAGCCACAAATATCTCCATACCCTGTGGCAAACCATTAACAGTAAAGTGCTTCCTTTTATCATTTTTACGTATTTAATTTTAAGTTTGTTTGTTTATTTAGAAAGAGAGGAGGGGTGCAGAGAGAGCAAGAGAGAGAGTACCAAGCAGGCTCCCATCTGTCAGCACTGAGCCAGACATGGGGCTCAATCAGATAACGACCTGAGTGGAGATCAAGAGTCCAATGTTTAACTGACTGAACCACCCAGCTGTCCCCCTTGATCATTTTTAAAAACTCTGTCCAAAGTCTTGTAATGAAGGGAAAATCTCAAAGAAAATGATAGTCCTTCTTGTGTGTGTGATTGTATCTACAACATTTTTCAATTTGTTTCCACCTATTGATGACTACTTTGATTTATTTTTTTCATGCTAGCCAGTGTAACTCTTGCCTCCCCCTTTACTTAGAGCCTTTGTAATAAGAATTATTTTTACATTTCTTGTGTCCATATCATTTTTGAACATTTATTAAGTAACCCTAGTTTCCTTCACTTCTAGGCAGCTCCATATTTTTCTATTTTCTATATATATTTTCTGTAGAATATATTTTCTATAACACACACTTTGCCTAGTCTTCCAAAAATCAGCTTTGTCTTTTTTTTTTTTTCCCTTGTGAAATTTCTCTGTAAAAACCCATGGAATTAAGTATGGCTTCTTTGGGTGTCGGCTAGAATCATGCCTATTCCTCTAATGTTGCAGATATAGCAATTAGAAAAATATATATATATATATATATATATATATATATTCCTTTTTACAAACAATTTTATTGAGGTGTAATTAAATATAATAAGCTACACTTATTTAAGGTGTGTAACATATGTTTTTAGACACACACACACTCATAAAACCATTTCCACAGTCAAGATAATAAGCATATATATCATCCTCAAAAATGTCCCTATGCCCTTTGGTAATAATACCCTGCTGCTCATCCTGCCTACCTTCTATCATGTCCGAACAAAACTCAATCTGCTCTCTATTTCTATATGTTAATTTGCCATTTCAAGAGTTTTATATAAATAGAACACAGGGTATGTTCTCTCTTTTTCTTTTGCTTCTTTCATTTAGGACAATTATTTTGAGAGTCACTGGTAGAGTTTTCTGTACCAATAGTTCATTCCCTTTAATGCTTCAACAGTGTTCTTTTACATGGTGAGGCCACAACTAGTCTATCCATTCAATTGCTGACGGACATTTAGGTTGTTTCCAGTTTGGGGCTACTAAAATAAAGCAGCTATAAATATATGTGTGCAAATCTTTGCATGGATGTGTGTGAATCTTGGGCAAGTACATAGGGGTGAAACTGTTGGATTTTATGGTGGTAGACCTATGAAGGGTATGAAGGGTACACCTTCAAAGGTGTAACCCTTGAAGAAGCGGCCAATCCTTTTTCCAAAGTGGTTTTACCAGTTTCCATTCCCACCAGGAGTCTGCAAGCGTTTCCATCCCTCTATGATGTCAACGTACTTTGCAGTTTCTTCTTTTATTTCTTTTTCGACCCACAGGTTATTTAGAAGCATACTATTTACTTTTCTCATATTAAGATATTTCCAGAATTAATCTGTAGTGAACTTTGAACTTAATTCCATTGTGATCGGAATACATACTTTGTATGAATTGAATTCCTTTAAACACATTGAGTGTCGTATTGCCCAAAATACATTCTATCTTAATAATTTTTTGTGTGTGAACTTAAACTGAAAATGCTGCTTTGAGGTGAATTAATTTATAAATATCAGTTATTTCAAATTGGTCGATTAGGAATTTCAACTCTTTAATTTATAGGTGTCCTCACTTTGCACAATAGAATGGAATCATACAAATCACAATGCTACTCTGTCCACAGGTTCAAAATAGCCAAAGTAAAACAAATGTACCATTGAAGTAGTAATTTTAAAAGTTATTGTGCACCCACTAAAAAAGACAGTTTACAAACTGGGAGCCCTCAAACCAGAACAGGGAATGAGGCTCAGGCATTATTTTGTTATTTATTTATTTACTTATATTGTTATAATGTAATAATATATGTTATTTACTTACATTGTTATAAAGCAGCTTATATAATGATAAAGCAGTGTCTGTTTTTCTTTATACTGGTCGGTAACAATATTACAATTTTCAAAGATTACCTCTATCAATCTTAGGAAATCATTCAAGTTTTGCCTATCATTTCCAGAGGCACAAGTAAGACATGATCTAGGTCAAGTTAGCCTTGCAAAATAAGCTGAATTAAGCTTTGCCTGCATGACCTGAGCAGTTCTGTCTGATCGGCAAAACTTCAAGTCTTGTCCGACTCTGTCCTTGATTTCAACAATTCCTTCTGAGGTGTTTACTTACTATCCTTTATGTAGAGGCTGGATGAGGTAGAACAGCAGTGTATAGACATTTCTTTTACCTCTAGGTTTATGGCATGAGGATTCATAAGATGCTCTTAATATCCTATGTGTGGTCAGGCAATTATTAATAAGTGTGGAAGTATTCAGAAGTATAATAGTTTTAACCAAGATTTTACTTTTCTTCTCAATTTATTTATTTTTTACAGAAGTAACAGATATAAGAAAAAATAATTTATTTTTGTTTTATTTCCCTTTTTTCCTATTTTGTTTACACAGAAACACACAAAAAAATAAAGAAGAAAAAAAGAATTATTTCAAATGAGATACTGTTCTTTTTTCTTTTCTTAGTAATCTCTACACCCAATGTGGGGCTTGAACTTATGACCTCAAGATCAAGAGTCACATGCTCTGCTGACCCAGCCAGCCACCCTTAAATGAGAATTTTTCCAAATTAAATCAATGCTAAAGATTTCTGCAATATCTGGAAGAGGATAAAAGTAGTTCCACATGTTTAAAAATACATGTTTATTCATTTCACATTACTATTGTTACTCTTAATGTAAAATCATGTGCCCTGATGCTATGCCAAGAAAAATTAAAGAAGAAAGTTAAAGTAATATGCTGCCAGAGGAAAAAGTAAAAGGTATTATCTCCAAATAAACATCAAACATTAATCATACATTTGTGGTTATCAACTATTAATACCAACATCATTATTTGGCCATTAAAAGCTCAGAAAATGATAATATTGGTGATGATGACAATGTTGATAATGATGGTAAAATAACAATAAAAACAATATAAACTATATGGAACTATTTAAAAAAAATTTTTTTTACGTTTATTTATTTTTGGGGCAGAGAGAGACAGAGCATGAACGGGGAGGGTCAGAGAGAGAAGGAGACACAGAATCTGAAACAGGCTCCAGGCTCTGAGCACAGAGCCCGATGCGGGGCTCAAACTCACGGACTGCGAGATCATGACCTGAGCTGAAGTTGGATGCCCAACCGACTGAGCCACGCAGGAGCCCCTATATGGAACTATTTAAAAATATTTTAAAATATGTTCTCGTTTTACAGGTCACAGTTCATATGGCTAGGATTGATTGAGCACTGCTTACATGGATCATTAAATTTACAAGACAAAATTCTCCCAGAGGATTCAAGACAGCAAGTCTCAAAACAGATTGTTTTGAAAATATCAGTTTGCACTCTCATTGGGAATATCTTCCTTTGTGAACCATCAGGGTGGTGCTGGGAAGGATTGTGCTCCTCGCCATTGTCCAGTCGTTTTTCCAAGGAGAATGCTGATGCTTATTTTCAAGGTTGTTATTGATTGCTAAAGAGGTAATATATAGTCTGGTCAAACCCTTGCATTTCAGGTCACACCAGACTCCAGTTCTGAAAGTGCTTTTTACGTATCAAATGCAGCCTGTCTTCCCAGTAATTACATCACATTCAACTGAATAATACAGAAGTCATTATTTTCATTGAATTATGCACCTGCTTTCTCAAAAGTCTAGGTTAGTGCTATGCCCGCTTGAGTGAATAAGCAAAAGGAAATTTAAATCCTGTGTGAATTTTTTTTCACTAACCACGCTTTTCCTGTATGCTCACCAACTTCAAATAAATAAACTGTTCCAAAAATGTTCCAATTCTCTTCTTTATTCCCTATCCTCTCCTAAGTTCCCTTCATGTCTACACTCTCTGAATTCTCTTTCTCTTCATTCTTTTTCTCCATGCAGATATTCTTATTTAATCAGGATATCAAGAAATTATAGATCTCAACTCTCTGTAGGTATAATATCAGCTTTCTGATACCTATAATCAGAGTTAATAAAGTATAAAGCTGTTTAATTTTATTCTGACGAATTTACTTTTAAGTCAAATGCTGAGATGTGTAGTGGCATTCTCACTGATCAGCTATTTGGAACACAAAGTCCTCTGGATTTCATGTTTGGTGAGATTCAGTATACATTAAAATCTGGTAACTGTCCTCTCAGATGTGAGATTACTTAGAAATGTGAAATTTTAAGGAAATATTCAGTTTAATATTTACAGACCAAAAGATAATTTTTCTGAGGTCTTTATATCTGTATGTAGGTCAACAACACCCAATAGAAATATATTTCATTACACATACATAATTTAAAAATTTCCAGTAATAATATTTAAGAAGTAAAATTAAATTTTAAATTACTTTTAAAAATACATATTGTTAACTCAATATATACAAAGTTTTGTCATTCTAACATGGAATTAATTTAAAAACAGTTATTTGAAATATGGTATGTTTTTATAATTAACCTCATATCTAAATTCATACATTAAATTTTCAATGATTAAAATGAAATATAATCTTACCAAAATAATAAAGTTGTGTTTATCATAAAAATGTGTATTTCTTTGCTTTATAAATTAAAGTTAAAATTAAATTAAGTATTTTAAGTTTCAATTGCACTACTCTCATTTCAGGTGCTTAGTGGCTTGGTACACAAGTGGTTTGTAGCTTCCATATTGAATGGGACTACTACAGGTGTTTGAATCATACCCCTGAAGTCTGAGAGAAGTCTTCTGGATGGGATCTGCCTCACAAGCATTGTTCAAGAATGTTCAATCTGTACTTGGGCGCCTGGGTGTCTCAGTCAGTTGAGCATCCAAGTCTTGATTTTCACTTATGTCATGATCCCAGGGTCATGAGATTGACCTTCTTGCTTGACTGTGTGCTGAACATGAAGTCGGCTTCAGATTCTCTCTCTCTCTCTCTCTCTTTCTCCCTCTGTCCCTCTTCCCCACTCACTCTCTCTCTTTCTCTAAAAAATAATAATTAAAAAAGCATCTCTACTTAGTTCAGAGCCCAGCTGTCACTGTTCTGAAACCCAAAATCAAAATCAGATGCTCTGAATTTTTATTTTGCATTGGGTTCTGCAAACTAGGTACTTTGTCTAATCCCCAGCATGTGTCTGGTGACTTTGCACTTCAACCAGCAATTAAATCTAACAATGTACTACATATAGATGACATGTAATTTTTATGTGAAAAGTGTTTGAAAAGGACTCAGTTCAAGTTTCTGGCAAATGGAACCGAGAAGCATAAATTCCAAAGTGGTTGGCCTATAAATATGATGATTTGATTTGATTTTTTATTTTGTTTTATTTTTATTTTATTTTTTATTTTATCCTATTTTTATTTTTAGATTATTTAACATGCAAAAGAAGAATAGTTCTTTGAGAGAGAAGTCTGCATTCAGGAAAAGAGAAAGCTTAAAGACATTTAGTCCAATAAGAGTCCAAATAGCATTCTCTCTCTGTCTCTTATTGTTTAAAGCAACTTCTTTAAAATTTTTTTTTTAACGTTTATTTATTTTTGGGACAGAGAGAGACAGAGCATTAATGGGGGAGGGGCAGAGAGAGAGGGAGACCCAGAATCGGAAGCAGGCCCCAGGCTCTGAGCCATCAGCCCAGAGCCTGATGCGGGGCTCGAACTCACAGACCATGAGATCGTGACCTGAGCTGCAGTCGGACGTTTAACTGACTGAGCCACCCAGGCGCCCCTAAAGCAACTTCTTTTAAATCAGCAATATATAGCTAGAAGAAGTTTTTATTCTATTTTTTGTCTTCTTGAATTGTCTTTCTTCTTCTTTCTGTGTCTACTGGAATAACCTGATCTTTATCTGAAATAGCTTTCTGATAACATTTTCTTGTTAACCTTTATGATTATTGACAGCATTAACAATTTTTTCAAATTTAGTAATTATTTACCTCTGTAAAATTCTATCAATGGAAGTTAAATATTTCCTGGGACAATTGGAAAGCATTTTTTACTTTCACATTTTGACATCTCTATCAAGGTTATTGATTCATGTGTTAATATAAGTATTTTTCCCATGTGGGCTTTTACCTTATGGCATCTTTAGTCATCAGAATTTCTCAATATATGCTTAGCTACCACAGGAGGTCTCTGATACAAAACCAAGTCTGTATATATATATATATATATATATATATATGGATATATATTATTAACAACCTTCCTTTATTAGATTTAATACAAAATTAGTGGGGGAATTTTTCTAATTACTTAAGTGTCATTATCATTCTTTTGTTTATATAATAACAAGAAAAATTCAACAAAAATAACAAAGTTAAGTGTGACTATAAAAACATTGAATGTACTAAGAAATCTATTAAAATCTACATTTGTAAAAAATTAACTAAATGATGCAATCATCACATAATCCTTCCCATTTCTCCCATTTTTTAAATTATTTGGTCAAATATGCCTTGATTAGTTGGAAATTATAAAATTTACTAATGGGAAAAGCTATAGTTTATATTGTCATTCTGCAAGCATAAATAAGCACATTAGAACTTAAGATAGTAATAATTTAGTTTAGACCTCATATATAAGGAAATTTGAAAAATCCTTGATCAAACAGTTTCTTATTTATAAAATTTGAAATAGAATAGTGAGAAGAAAGACTGGAAGGAAAAGAAAGAACATTATAATAATAAAAATGTGATTTAAACATTTTTATGTACCATGAAGTATCTACTAATTTATTAAGGTTTATTTGTTTATTTTGAGAGAGAGAACATGAGCAGGGAGGGACAGAGAAACATGAGCAGAGGGAAAGAGAAAATCTCAAGCAGGCTCCACACTCAGGCTCCACACTCCACACTCAGAGGAGCCCCAACATGGGGTTCAAACTCACGATCTGAAACCAAGAGTCAGACATTTAACTGAGCCACCCAGGCTTAGTATCATGAATTGTGTAAAATCTATATACATTATTTCTTTTTCCTCACCACAATCCTCTGATATAAGAAGTGTTGTATTCTAATTTTATAGGTTATTACCTTTAGTAATGTCAGAATTAAGTAACTAATTTTCGTAGAAAACGGTACAATTGTCACATTGACAATTAATTATATAATTAATATAATTATTACTGTTTTAGAAATACTTGATGCCAAATATGTTTCATATTCTGAATTTTCATTATTTTTAAAACATGCATATGCCATGAATCTGCAACTCTACTGGAATATGAGATAGTACCTTATAATTAAATACATCATCAGTTCTATAGCAAAATATGAATATTACTATTCAGTGACAAAATAAAGAATATAATTCCCATGTTTTAATAGTAATTTTGTCATCAAATGATTTCAGAAAGAAATTATAAATAAGTTTTTAAATTTGTTTTTAAATTTTTTTTGCATTTTTAAATGCAAATCAGTGATTGTGGATCTGACCAATTGTACTATAACAAATTATAAATTTCAATGATATAGCAGGTTAAATTATTAAAGTGAGTTACAGCGTTGTCACATACAGACTTCCAAAAATATATGCCCTTTACTCAGTAGAATGTTTTATAATTATAAAGAAATTGTATACCAACACTTCTATCTAATCAGTAGACATGAAATGATAGAGTGATTACACTAAATGTGAGGTTCAGGGTATGTGCTAAGATTGAGCAAACTGATTAAGATTTCTTGCATACAACACTAACAGCAGTAGTTAATGAGGAAATCATTTGAGTCAGAATGGTTCTATAGATCCTGATAGCCTGAATCCAAGGACAACAGAACATGAACGAAAGAAATTGGCAGCAGAAACAGCCCTGACAGTAAGATAGTCCAATATGCTGTATAGACTTATCACATAAATGAAATTATTTTAATTATATGTGTCTCTGCAAGTACAGTGGGTCAAGTGTATATACAGAGATAGTGTATTTATATGTATTCGTTTCTTTATTTTGTATTAATTTTCTATAACTTCATGAATTACACTTCAAATAATATGTGATCCCGAAACATTTGAAAATATATTGAGCCAGAGGTGCCTGGGTGTCTCAGTTGGTTAAGCATCCAACTCTTGCATTTGGCTCAGGTCATAATTTCACTGTTCATGAGTTTAAGCCCCATGTCCAACAACGCATTGACAGCACGGAGCCTGCTTGGGATTCTCTCTCTCCCAATCTCTTTGCCTCTCCTCCATTCTTGCTCTCTCTCTCTCTTTCAAAATAAATTAACAATCTTTACCAAAAAAAGAAAATATATTGAGGTAAATATTAATAAAAATGCAAATCATGGTGTGTTTTGGAGCTCAGTTGGTTGAGCATCCAACTTCAGCTCAGGTCATGATCTCACAGTTTGTGGTTTCAAGCCACATTGGGTTCTGTACTGACAACTCAGAGCTTGCAGCTACCTTCAGATTCTGTGTGTCTCTCTCTCTCTGCCCCTCCCTTGCTTGCACTCTCTCTCTCAAAAATAAACATTTAAAAAAATAATAAAAAAATGTAAATCCCACTGTAATATTGTTTGTTGGCAATCAGATTGCTGAAGAGTCAAAGAAAAAGATAATGCCCAGGAAGTAGGCAACTTTCGTACACTACTAGTTGATTATTTCTTCTTTGGTAATTTTAGCAATACACATAAAAATGTCAAAGAATTTGGTAACATGATAACATTTAATAATTTACCCCAAAAATACTTCTATGAAAAATTATGCTCCCCAAACATTGTTATTAAGAATGAAGAAGAATGTAAAATCACATGATGTCTTAAAAATAGGATATTGGTAAATATATTACATACCCATACCATTGCATATTTGAACATCATTAACAGTTTTAAAGAATAGAGATGATATAGATAATTTCCAAAATGAAATTTCCAAAAGACAATTTCCAAAAGAAAAAGGAAAATATACATCTATGCATGAATCACATAAGACACAATGCTGGAAAAATTGATTAGAAAAATATATAAAAATGAATTCAAATGCTTCATCTCAAGCCATTTACAAAAATCAGCTACAGTCAAATGAAACATTTAGATTAAAATACAGTGGATTAAGACCTGTAAAAAACATTTTTGGCACTGGACAAAGTGAAGTAGCTTATACTAGATTATATATGTTGTATGTTTATATAATACGTATAATCAAGTAATATATGTTGTATACACACATAGATACACATTTACACATAAATATATTAAGTATATAATAAAGAGTTTAATAATGAATATTTCAGACTCACTAATGTATACAATAAAACCAACACCCATGCAACCACTATCTGGCTTACAAAATCAAACATACATAAAATAATTCAATTTAGGGGCACCTGGGTGGCTAAGTCATTTGAGTGCTTAACTTTTGATTTCAGCTCAGGTCATGATCTCACAGTCTGTGGGATCTGGGATGGAGCCCTGCATCAGGCTCTGCACTGAAAGCATGGAGCCTACTTGGGATTCTCTCTCTCCCTCTCTCTCTCTCTCTGCCCCTCCTCTGGCTCATGCATGCATGTGTGTGTGCACTCTCTCTCTCCCTTTATCAAAATAAATAAATAAATAAATAAATAAATAAACAACATTTAAAAAATAATTCAATTCTGGGGCCCCTGGGTGGCTCAGTCAGTTAAGCATCCGACTTCAGCTCAGGTCATGATCTCATGGTTTGTGAGTTCGAGCCCCGCATCGGGCTCTGTGCTGACAGCTCAGAGCCTGGAGCCTACTTCGGAATCTATGACTCCCCTTCTCTATCTGCCCCCTCCCCAGTTCATGCTCTGTCTCTGTCTCTCAAAAAATAAATAAACGTTAAAAAAAATTTTAAATATAAGTCAATTTAAAGTTGTACCTTCCTCATGGTTAACTACTGGGTAGGAAAATAAATGTCCCCTACCAGATATCTAACCTTATAAATATGTTCTTTTAAAAAAAAAATATCTTTGAGGAGGGGCAGAGAGAGAGAGAGACAGAGAGGGAGACAGAGATTCTAAAGCAGGCTCCTTGCTGTTATCGCAGAGCCCCTGACGTGGGGCTCAAACTCACAAACCATGAGATCATGACCTGAGCCAAAATCAGAGGTTCACCTGACTGAGCCACCCAAGCACTCCAACCTTACGAACATTTTGTTTTTTAAAAAACATTTTTAATGTTTTATTTATTTTTGAGAGAGAGAGAAAAAGACAGAGAATGAGCGGGGGGATGGCCAGAGAGAGAGGGAGACACAGAACCTGAGGCAGGCTCAGAGCCCTACATGGGGCTGGAGCTCACTAACTGCGAGATCATGACCTGAGCTGAAGTCGGACGCTCAACCAAATGAACTTCTCCTTATGAACATGGTCTAATGAAGACAACTAAAAGGTGTAGGACCAAACTCCTGATTCAAGCTCAACTAAGCATATTAGAAAAATTGGTATATAGCAAACGAATTATAGATTAATTCAAAATCTGTGCATTGATTACAGGAGAAAAAGTGTTGAGGAAATTAATAATCAAAATGAAAAAAAATTAATTTAAATCCTTTACATAAAGTCATTCATAAAAATCAGTTACAGTCATGTGAAATTTTTAGAGTCACAGACAATAGAAAGACATTTTTGACACTGGGGAAAAAAAAAAAAAAGTATTTCATACCAGCACCAGACTGACTGCTCACAAAAGAACAGTAATATTTGGGCAAATGCACATGATAGAAATGTATAATACAATGAAGACATTAGAGAAAATGGAAGCATGAAAGACTTGAGGGTTGTAGTCAATAAAAGAAGGGTGATGCAAGGAATGAGCTCCACTTTCACATATATTTTTTTTCTCTGGTAACACTTTTTTCCCCCAAATCTCAACAGAAAGAGACTGGTAATTAAAATGGAAAGAAGCAGTCATACTGGGCTAAAAAAAAATAAAAATCAGAGCTTGGGGATTATAAAGTGGCTAAAATCCTGGAGAAGACTGAAATGCAGATAAGTTCCATAAATGCGGCATAAACTCAGCAGGTGCATAGCAAGTCTCCATAAAGCATAGCAGAAAATCCAGCTGGAAAACTAAAAGAATGGGATGATAATTTCAGCATTTTAGGGGGAGAAAAATGTTGACATTCTAACAAAGTGACAGGGACCTGGAAAGTACATTTGACTTTCATTTGAGACTCCACAAGAATGATCCCTAGAAATATTGGCCAGGCCCTAGAAGTAAGGACTGTATCCTAGAGCTAGGAGCAAAATAAAGGCTAAATCTAAATTTTAATATCTCTCTGTCTAATGTCTCTATGTCTCTCTCTCTGTCTTTTAATCCACAATATTTAACATCCAGGGAAAGTTTAGAATTTTTTTGAAGGACAAAAATTGACAATAAATAACACATTTTTACAAGTAATTTGAATATTGATATCTTATAGGGACATTAAATAACAAAAATCAATTGGAATCCTAATTGGAGATTTCATCTCACCTCTAAATAACTGGCAAATAAAAGCAGACAAAAATAAAATCATTAATGTACAAGATTTGAAAAATAAGATTATTCAAATTAATTTACTTTTTTAAAAAAGTGTACTACACCCAATAATTTTAGCCTATGTATGTTTTAAGGGGCAGTTGGAACATTTAATAAAATGGACAATATACAATACCATAAGGCAATTAACTAAAAATTTCAAAAACTTAAATAATTCAGTGTGCGTTCTTACACTCCTATGTAAGATTTAAATATGATTTAAAATAAGAAAATAATTAATGAAAGTTAGAACATTTCCCAAATATTTAAAGTTTAAGTCATAGACTTCTAAATAAACCATGAGGCCATATTTTACTATATATATATATATATATATATATATATATATGTATGTATACTATATATATATGTATACATATACATATATATATTTCTTTTTAATTAATGTTTATTTTTGAGAGAGAGAGACAGAGCATGATCTGGGAAGGGGCAGAGAGAGAGGGAGACACAGAATCTGAAGCAGGCTCCAGGCTCTGAACTGTCAACACAGAGCCCTACACGGGGCTCAAACTCACAGACCCTGAGATCATGACCTGAGCTGGAGTTGGACACTCAACCGACTGAGCCACCCAGGTGCCCCAGAGTATATTTTGAATTAAATAATAAAATATAACATCAAAACTTATGGGATACAGCTAAAGCAGTTCTTAAAAGGACATTATAGCTTTCAGTGGATATATTAGAAAGAAGAAAGTTACAAGGAAGAAAATGGAAAAAATAAAAAGAATTTAATAAATATCAGAAAATATTAACAAAGACAAAGCAGGTTTTGGAAAGATTTACATATGGAAATATTAATTTAAAAAAGAAAACCTGTGGGGCACCTGAGTGGCTCAGTTGGTTAAGCGTCGACTTCGGATCAGGTCATGATCTTATGTTTGTGGGTTCAGGCCCTGCATCGGGCTCTGTGCTGACAGCTCAGATCCTGGAGCCTATTTTGGATTCTGTGCCTCCTGCTCTCTCTGTCCCTCTCCTGCTTTTGCTCTATCTCTGTATCTCAAAAATAAATAAACATTAAAAAAAAATTTTAAAGAAAAAAAAACCTATACACACAGAGAAATAAGAACATATTTTTTAATGTCTAATGCATTGATATATGAGTTATATATGAGTTATAAGTAAAAAAAATCTAATTGCAATATTAGAACTAAAATGTAGAAAATAGTGATGAAGGATGTGGGGATATTTGAGTTATTCTATATTTTATGTTTCTTTAAGAACATGAATATATTGATAATATTTAGAATGTCTAAATATGCAGTATTAAAAATAAAAAAATTAAACTTAATAAAAAAATTGATTTACAATTTCCAACACAGTAGAGGTGTAAGCAATGTCATACAAGTATGTGATTAATCCTAAATAAAGCATATAAGAAAAAGAAAATACATACAAAGGTCACGATAAAAAAAATTCAAAATGGACCAAACTCACTGGCTAAAAGACATGATGTTGACTTAAACATCAGCTATATTTTAGCTGATAAACTCAGACACAGAAAATTTAGAAGATTAATATGAATAAATACCATTTGAGTATACAAATTGAGAAAATTATTTCAATAACCGGCTCCAAGTTCCTTTTAAATCATTCAAAGTTAAAATATACATATATATTGTAAAATTTCTTCCAGAATCTCTTAATTTGAACTCATTCTTATTCATGTGCCAATTGTAATTATCATGAATTCCTTTGGCATTCATTGTAGTAGCAGCAATTATCACAAAATTGTTTGCTATTTGTTATAATATGGCTGATCCATAAAGAATTTATTTGACACATATGAGGGCATTATATGTACTTTGTCTGCATAGAACTGCAATTTAGCATCTGTGAAGTATTATTTAATGATAATATAAAATAAACAATTACTCATGTTAAGAAATATGTATCTACTACCATTTTAAGAGGTTACAAGTTAACCAAAATACAAGATGCTGTTAGCTGGACAGTTCCCCTATTAAGACACTGTGTATTATCTTTAGGAAGAACAACAAAACCCTCAAATTTATGACAATAGCACAATCACAGTCTTAATATTTGCATAAGACTTTTAAAGTATTTATATTTGCAATTGGTTCTAATACTTTAGAGACTGATGTGTCATAATTCATTTCAAAATATATGCTGACTTCAACTGGGTTACTTTAATTCAACTTTTTAGAAAATTTAAAAAGTTTTATGTGTGTTATAAATCCATATAAACTTTGAATACCTTCACTTACTAATATAGTCCCATGGTATTTGCATTGATAAATGCTCTTTCAATCATTAACTTCAATTGTACAACATTTTTCAAAAATTTTCTATGAAATGTAAGTAAATCCAGAATCCCACGTTCCTAATACTACCCATCAATATGTTCTCATAAATTCAAAGGAGGATTAAATTTATTTCTAGCCTCAAGGCATTCTATATAACTAGAGATATGTATGTTTTCAAAAGTAATTTTATTTGAAGCAAATTTTAAAATATCTATCTGATAAGAATTTCATATTTATTTGTCCTGAATGTTTTTTATATCATTTATTTTCTTCATTCATAACTTGCTATTTCTTTCAATGCAGTTGCTTTTTCCCTGAATAAAATCTAATGTCCTGGAACAAAAATTAATAATATTTGATCAAAACTTTAAAAATCCAATTTGTCAAAGCATTGCTCAAAGAAAGGTCTAGTCATTTTGTTTAACCTTACTGTCTTTAGTTTCCTCACCTGTAAAATTGGCATGTTAATATTTACTGTTAATAATTTCTATTTAAATTAAATTATATATGTGATTATATTTATGTATCATATATAGGATGCTTATCTCGTAGCTTATATGAAGAACTCAGAAAATGTTACCTTTAAACAATGAATTATATCTCATTTTAAATATTACTAGAATTCAAATAAAAATTGGGCAGAAAAACAAGTACAAATTTGTTTTGAAGGGTATTACAGGTTAAGTAAATTCATCAGGATTCTTTCTGCTGATTCTTAAGAGAAGTTTTAATTTTTTATACACTAACTCTCATTTCCCAGAATTCTGAAACCTAGAATTATTTTCCAAAAATACTTTGAGAAAAATTCTAAGTTAATATTCAAAAGTAATCCTAGAACATAGAGCCTATTATGGAAAAGGAGTTGTAGATCAAGCTTTTTTAACTGGAGAAAAAGATTAGAATGTGATTGGCTAAATTCCAGAACACTGGTTTGCATTCATTAGTGGGTGGAGTCACACTGTCCTCATGGTCACATCCCTGCTCTTCTCTTTTTCTTTGTAGTTAGCTGATAAATTTACATCATTATCTGTTTTTCTGGCAAATTGCTCCTTACTGTCTGCTTTTTGGTTTTGTGTGTGTGTGTGTTTTTTTTTTTTTTTTTTTTGCACTGTGCCTTGATTTTTTTTTTTTTTTTTTGAGAGAGAGAGAGGGAGAGTACATGAGTTGGGGATGTGCAGGGAGAGATGGGGAGAGAGAATCTTAAGCAGACTCCACACCTAGTGAGGAGCATGACCTGGGGCTCAATCTCACAATAATGGCACCATGATGACCTGAGCCAAAATCAAGAATTGGATGCCTAACCATTTGAAGCATTCAGGCACACCTTGATAATATTTTTATTATTGCACGTTGCTTCAAATTACAAATAATGCTTTACTAGAGTTTATTCTAACTTGTCTAACAAAAATTAGGAGGTGTTATGCTTCTGATAAATGTTTGGTTCTATTTCTTATCATAATATTTGCCTTCTTAGTATTTTAAAATCCCATAGGTGCCTAAACTGAGATTTATATTAAAACTACTTTTGCCTTTAGAAATTAAAAACTGACCAGTTTGTATATCAGCTTCAGACAGAGACAGACAACTTGGGTAACATGTGAAGCATGTAAAGTGAAGTGGCTCTGGTTTGCATCAATATCCAGAGCTCTAATTTAGTGCCTGGGAACAGGCTTCAGGATATACTAAGTAGAGGCTTATAATCTTTACTTTTAATAATGCAGGTATATATTTAGAAGCCCATCACAGCCAAAAAAATGTCAGGGGACTGAGACACGGAGTCCTAAGGGAAATAAAAGCAGACATACACCAGAGTTCAACCAAGTGACTTGGAGTTCAGGCAGGAATCCAGATACATTAAAAAAATTTAGAATGCTAAAAAGAAATTTAGAGCCAAAATTCTATCCTATGGAATGAGCAACATAGCAGGAATGAGTTTACATCACAAGCACAGAGCTGCTCAAGATGCAGGTGCACCAAATACAGGTCTATGACAAGAATAATCTCAAAGCCCACTCATGTATTTGGATCTGTGAATTTAGTCATTAGGAGTTGGCTGAGTATGAATATGGGCATGAATGACTAACCTAAGCAAAGCTGGAGAAGGAATCAGCTGAAACCATAGGGTTGGGATTGTGCCATTCAATTCTATCAACTTTACTACCACAGTAAGTAGCCCGATACTCATTCAAA
Organism: Acinonyx jubatus; assembly: GCF_027475565.1. NCBI lineage: Eukaryota > Metazoa > Chordata > Mammalia > Carnivora > Felidae > Acinonyx > Acinonyx jubatus. The sequence continues at coordinate 78,705,344 of NC_069390.1, forward strand.
ACCACAAATAAATAATATATATTTCATTCTGTAATGGTTAACTGTCAAAATAGTCAATATTTGAGATTTAACAGGAAAGCAATGGCAATAATTCTTTATTGATTTTTTTTTCTCATTCTAGGACCAGAGAATCCATTGTTTTCATAAGTGTTTTATTGCATGACATTTGCACATAGTAGAGATTTTAATATTGTTTTTATCTTACCATTCTTTTGGAAAAAATTACTTGCTTATTTCATGTAATGAGAGAATGGACTTCCAACTTTGCTGTTTAATGTTTAATACTAGGAATGACTGTGCAAATCATGCAGATATTTGCCTCTCCAATGTAATATTTATGTTTCCTGTGCTTTACTAACTGAAGGAGTTCTTCCTATGCAAATACTAAGAAAACAAAATTCTCATACTACTTACATGTACAGCCGAGTAATGCCATAGGAAAACCTGCACTTTTAAAAGTTTGTTCACTTGTTTTTACTGCTGATGGTGATAGAAAAAAAGTATTTTAAAGGTTTCAAATATTTTTGTTATATAAACTTAAATCTAATTTTGACATATACTAAACTTTTTTTAAGAGCTATTACTTAAGTGGGCCTATTTAGATGTGGACATTTAAAAATATATTTATTTATAATTCTTGGGCTTGGATGCATAATCTCAAAAGCAGAAGCAATGTACAGCTTTGAAACATAAATTCTCTGTATATGGTTTTTACAACTCTATTTCTGCAGTTATAGTTCCCTCACAATATTCTCTTATTAAATAGTGAAAGCATCATAATCCTTTGAACACGTGGCTGTATTTCAGTCAGGGCTGGCTTTTTTCAGAGGATGACTTGTGTAGTTACATAAGGCTCCATACTTAAGAGGACCTTACACGTAGTTTAATGTCTTGTGGTTGCCATCTTGCAATTCTTAATAATTTCTGGGGTTTTTTTTTTTTTTTTTTTTTTTTAACAAGGAGATCTATTTCTCATTTTGTACTGGTGTCAGTAAATTATATAATCATTCTGGGTTTTAGGCATCTACAATGGGACTTAGTCATGAGTATTTTGAAAAATACCCCAATTGATTTAGATGAATATTTCTTGTTACACACTACTTGTCCCCAGTTCCTAACATAAGAGCTTCTAAGACCTTTGGAACTTTTAGAGTGGTGAGTGTCCTTTCGTATGCTAATGAGATAACTGGTGTCTGGGGGTTCATAGATAGCTTCAGAATGGGAGTTTTTCACTGGAAAGACCCAGACATAAAAAAAAGAAAAAAGAAAAAGGGAAGAAGACCAAGTCATGATTAGATAGTTGGAATTTCAGCCACACCCCCTGACCTCCAAGGAGGGGGAAAACTTAAATATCAATGGCTAATATTTCAATGAACCATACCTCCATAGTGAAACTTTCAAAACTATGAGTTTCTGGGAGCCTAGGAATAAATGAATACATTGAGCTGCTATGAGGATGGTGCACCTGGAGAATCGATGTGTTCCACTCATAACTTGCTGTATGCATCTTTTTCCATTTGGCACTTCTTTGAGTTGGATCCTTTATAATAAATGGGTAATAGCAATCAAACTCTTTTCTTGAGTTTTGTGAGCCATTATAGCAAATTGTTAAACTTGAGAAGATCTTGAGAACTCATGATTTATAGCTAGTCAGAAGTACAGAAAGGCCCATGACTTGCAGTTGGCATTGGATATGGTAAGAGTCTTATAGAGTCCTTAACCTTTGGGTTCTTTGCTAATCCTATGATAATTAATGAGATAATTGAATTGAATTGAGGGACACCTATTGGTGTCTGGAGAATTGAAGAATCAGTTGGTGTAGGAAAAAAACACACACATATTTGGTGTCAGAAATGCTGTGAGCGAAAAGGAACTTCTAACACACAAATGGCCCACAGGTATGTGAAAGAGTATTCAACATCATTAATCATCAGGGAAATCAAAACTAAAATCTCAATGAGGTGTCATTTGATATTCAGGATAGTTATATGGAAAAATAAAAGATGGTGAGGATGGACAAGGATGTGAAGAAATTGGAAACTTTGTATATTATTAGTGGGAATGTAAAATGATGTTGCTACTATTAAAAATAACATGGAGGTCCCTAAAATTTTTAAAATAGAATTGCTGCATGGTCCAAAAAATCCCACATCTTGGCATATATCCAAAAAATAAAAGTCTAAGTCTTGAAGAGATATCTGAACTAACGTGTTCATGTAGAAATACTAAAAATAGTCAAGATGTGGAAACAACTGAAATGACCAACACAGATGAATGAATAAATAAAATGTACTGTGTACATACAATGAAATATTATTTAGCTTGAAAAAAGAGAAAATCTTTTTACAACATAAGTGAACTTAGAGGATATTATGCTAGAGTGAAATAAGTCAGTAACAAAAGGAAAAATAATGCATATGGAGTATCTAAAATTGTCAAACTCAAAGAAGCAGAGAGGAGAATAGTGCTTGCCAGGGGTTGCAAGTGGGGGAAATGGGGAGTTGTTCAATTAGTGTAAAGTTTTATTTATAAAAGATGAATAGGGGCGCCTGGGTGGCGCAGTTGGTTAAGCGTCCGACTTCAGCCAGGTCACAATCTCGCGGTCCGTGAGTTCGAGCCCCGCGTCAGGCTCTGGGCTGATGGCTCAGAGCCTGGAGCCTGTTTCCGATTCTGTGTCTCCCTCTCTCTCTGCCCCTCCCCCGTTCATACTCTGTCTCTCTCTGTCCCAAAAATAAATAAACGTTGAAAAAAAATAAAAAAAAAAGATGAATAAGTTTTAGAGATCTGCTATTCAACATAGTGCCTATAGCTAGTGATAGTGTATTGTACACTTAAAAATGGAAGAGGCTAGATATCCTGTTAAATATTCTTATCACAATAAAAAAAAAATAACTAAAAACTTGCTTCTCAAACTCTTCCAAAGTATTTAAGAGGAAGAAGACTTCCCTATTCTATGAGGCCAGCATTACTCTATTGCCAAAGGCAGATGAAGACATTGACAGAAAAGAAAACTACAGACCGATATCCTTGATTGATATTAATGCAAAAAGCCTCAACAAAATACTAGCAAATCAGATTGAGCAGTATTTTAGAAGGATATACACTACAACCAACTGGAATTTATCCCTAAAATGCAAGGAAGACTCAATATATAAAAATCAATCAAAGTAATATATCACATTAACAGAATGAAGAAAGAAATGACATAATAATCTCAATTGATGCAGAAAAATAGCATGTGAAAGAACTCCACATTATTTCTTGATTAAAACAAAATAGAAATGGAAAGAAACCAACCTCAACATAATAAAAAAACATTTATGAAAAACCTATCACTAACTTGTTAATTGTGAAAGACAAAGCTTTTCTTTCTTTTTTTTAATCTTCAAGAACAAGACATGGACACATGGGTGGCTCAGTCAGTTAAATGTCCAACTCTTGATTTCAACTCAGATCATGATCTCATGGTTTATGAGTTCAAGCCCTGAATTGGGCTCTGTGCTGGGAGCACAAAACCTGCTTGAGATTCTCTTTCTCTCCCTCTCTCTCTGCCCCTCCCCCACTCACATTGTCTCTCACTCTCTCTCTCTCTCAAAATAAATAAACATAAAAAAATAAAAAAAACAAAAAACAAGACAAAGATTCTCACTTTACTATTTCTATTCAACTCAGCATTGGTATTTCTAACCATAACAATTAGGTAAAAATAGATATAAAAGGAATCCACTCTTTAAAGGAAGAAGTAAAATTGTTTCATATAAAATGAAAAGATTTTATATTTAGAAAATCCTAAAGATGGTACCAAAAACAAAACAAAACAAAAAAACATATTAGACTACTTAAAAAATTCAGCAAAGTTTCAGGACACAAAATTGACCCAAAACCTATTGTGTTCTATATGCTATCAATGAATTATCTAAACCGAAAATTAAGAAAACAATTCCATTGTCATACCAACAAAAAGAATAGAATACCTACCATTTAAATTAACAAAGGAAATGAAAGACTTTTACACTGAAAATAATATAACATTACTGAAATAAATTAGAGACACAAATAAATGGAAAGACAGCCAATCTTTAAAATTTTTTTTTAACATTGATTTATTTTTGAGACAGAGAGGGAGAGAGCATGAACGGGGGAGGGTCAGAGGAAGAGGGAGACATAGAATCTGAAACAGACTCCAGGCTCTGAGCTGTCAGCACAGAGCCTGACGCGGGGCTCGAACCCACAGACTGGGGGATCATGACCTGAGCTGAAGTCGGATGCTTAACCACCTGAGCCACCCAGGCACCCCCATCCAATCTTTATAGAATGGAAAATTTAACATTGCCAAGATGTCAATACTAGTCAACTCTCTACAGATTAAATTCAATATTTATCAAAATTTTCATATTTCTTGCATAAATAGAAAAATCTATTTTAAAATCCATATGGAATCTCAAATCATTCTAAATAGCCAAAATAATTTTGAAAAAGAGATACAAATTTAAAAGAATGATGCAAATATAGACAACATTGATAAAGAAACTAGAGTTATTTGTATATAATCATTAATCTTTCTATGTTTATTATATGAAGGAAGATAATATAAGATCCAGTACTTAAAAATTCCCCTTAAAAATCTGGAAAAGAAGACTACCATTAAAGAGAAGGAATTACAGGAGCACCTGGGTGGCTCAGTCAGTTAAACATCTGACTCTTGATTTTTGCTTAGCTCAGGAGCTCACTGTTCATGGGTTTGAGCCCCACATCTGACTCTACACTGTCAATGCAGAGCCTGACTGATATTCTCTCTTTCTCCCTCTGCTTCTCCCCTGCTCTCTCTCTCAAAAATAAATAAACATTAAAAACATAAAAATAAAATAATGTGAAAGAGTTATAAACCCCCTAGAATAACTAGGAATCTTCCCCCAGAAATGCCATACCTTTTGTTAAATCAAAGAACTCATTTGGTAAGGGTTTACTGATTATTAGCTTTCTCAGAAAGTTACATTCAAAGCATACTAGAACAATGATTATAAATCTTTAATATACATACAAATCATAAGGTGTCAATATTGAAACTATAGCTTTTGATTCAGTAAATATGCATGGGGATGGACATGGTGCATTTATAAGATTCTCAGGTAATACCAATGCTATTCATGCTTGAACCACATAGTAGTAAAAAAGGTAGAAGAAAATGGCAATCTATATTTTTAGTCATTCATCTATTATATTTATTATAAGCCTTAGGAATGACCTCTAGTATGAACAATGTATTGTGAGGTTTAAATTATAATTACCAATATTATATATGGCAACAGAAGCACAAAGTACATTGTTACCTGTTACATGTTGAAATAAAAGTACATTGTTGAAAGTTTCTCATACTATATATGAAATGATATAATAACAATAAAAATAATAATATTATAAGGTAGATTATTTTAATGGTCAACTTAACAATGTCTATTGTAAGCTTTACAACTAAAAAATTAAAGAAACCTAGCAAATAATCCATTAAAGATTTAAAATGTGATATTAAATAGTATTCAGTCCAAAACAGAGCATGCAGATAAGGACAATAGGATAAGAAAAAATGTGAGACATAAAGGAAAAAAAATAGCAAATGGCAGAATTAATTCTAATGTAAATAAAATTATGAAACTAATTTCAACAACACAATAAAAAGGCAAACATCAGAGAAGAAACAAACAGAAGATCCAACCGTATACTTTTTACAACTAGTACACTTTAATAAAAGATGTAGATAGCTAAAATTGAAAGGGTGGAAAAAGATATTAAATGTAAATAGTAATTATAACAAAGCTATATTTATATCAGATGCAGTAAAATTTAGATAAATTTAAAGAATTTAAATCATATGCAGAATGTTCTTTTACCAAAACAAGTTGGAAATCAGTTTAAAAATCACAAGAGAAATTAGAAAAAACTATAAACTAAGGGATAATTAAAACACAACATATCAAAATTGTAGTATGTATCTGGGGCAGTGTTTTGAGGAAAATTGATAGTTTTTAACTTTTATATTAGAGAAAAAGTAAAGTTTAAGTCAATTACCTGAGTTTCCACCTTAAGTAGCCAGAAAAGGAAGGACAATTAAACTCAATGTAAGAAATAAATAAATAATAAAAATGAGGGCAGAAATCAATAAAATAGAAAATGGACAAAGAAAACAAATCAAACATACCAAAAGACAGTTATTTGAGAAAAAAAAAATCAATTTGACTGATAACCCTCAAGCTGGATTGATTAACAACAGAAAAACAAACAAACAAACAAACAAAACCCAAATTAACAGAATTGGAAAAGAAAGAAGGCACATTACTAGAGAGATCATTACAACTTACATGCAACCATCAAATTTATTGAAAAAATAAATAAAACTGACATAAAAAGCTAATATCTGAATAGACATATATACTAAATTAATTGAATGTGTAATTAGAATCTTCTCTTGAAGAAAACTTCAGGTTCAGATAAACTTCACTAGTGAAATCCATCAAACATTTAAAAAAATATCAAATTTATGAAACTTCTTTCATTAAATAGGGGAAAAGGCAACAATTACTACCTTATCTTATAAGGTTAATATTTCCTGAGGGCCAAATCTTAACAACAACAAAACAACGTAAGGAAATAATAACAAATTTAATACATAAAAACTTAATACATAATAATTTAATACATAAATACATAACAAAGAAATGCATACTGAACAAGTAGACTGTAACCTAGGAATGTAAGTTGAGTTCACCATATTCATAGAAAGAAAGATTAAAAAAAAAGGGGGGGATGCCTGAGTGGCTCAGTTAGTTAAGGTTTGGACTCTTGATTTCAGCTCAGTCCATGATCCAACAAAACAAAGAAACAACTCAAGAACATAGGAAACACCTCAAGTACATATTTGACAATATTCAGCACACTTACATCATGAAAATTATTAATAAACTAGGAATAGAAAGAAACCAAGTATGATTAAGAGCATCCAAATAAAACCCACAGCGAGCATTATACTTAGAAATGAAAGAATGAGTACTCTTCTACCAAATTCTAGAGCAAGAATAATGATCTCTTCCCCTTTTCCTTCCCCTTTCCCTCCCTCTCCCCCTTCCCCTTAACCTTCTTCTTCTCTTTCTTCTCCTTCTCTTCTTTCTTTCTTTCTTTTTCTTTCTTTCAACACTCTTGGACTGAAAACAAAGCCAGTGCAATGAGGCAATCAAAGGAAAGAATGGTATAAACATCAGAAGGGAAAAACAATAACACTAATAATTCTACAAAAGTTCTATAGAATGAAAGGTATGTATTCAGTTTATTTCTCTATACTAGCATAAAATGGGTGATTTCTGTATACTAGCATAAAAATGGAAAATCAAATTAAAATTTTTTCAACGTTTATTTATTTTTGAGAGATAGAGCATGACCAGGGGAGAAGTAGAGAGAGAGGGAGACACAGAATCCGAAGTAGTCTCCATTCTCTGACTTGTCAGCACAGAGCCCATCATGGGGCTTGAACCCATAAACCGTGAGATTATGACCTGAGCCAAAGTCAGACACTTAACCAATAGAGCCACCCAGGTGACGCTGGAAAATCAAATTTTAAGTACCATTTAAAATAAAATCAAAATATGTAAAAGATTTAGAATAAATTTAATAAAGAATGTGCAAAATCTCTATAAAAACTTCATAAATTTAAAAGAAAATTAATATAATTAAAAAATACAAAATTAGATATTGTTCATTATTTGAAAGACTCAGTGCTCAAGATACTAGTTCTCCTAAGTTGATCTAGAAATTTAATAATAAACTCAACATTTTTATAACTGACAAACTCTAAAATTTGTAGTGCAAACTAAAAACCCTAAACAATTTTGAGGGGAAAAAAGATAATTTGAAGAATTCCCAATTCTTTATTTCAAATTTAATATAAAGTCACAAAAATGAAAACAATGTATTTATACACATAGTCAAATGAATAATTGAAATATTACATAAAGGCAAAATATTGAGGCAAGCATGTATATTAGGCTAATTTTAGAAAAACACACCTAGATAACAATAGGGGAAAGGAGCATCTTTTAAAATTTGGTGCTGTAATTACTGGACATCTCTAAAAAATTTAAACATTTTCTAAATCCATATTGAATTTGAGATGGATAATAGACACCAATATGAAAGCTAAAATAATGAACCTTTCAGAAATAACATAGTAGGATATCTTTGTTCTCCTGGAGTGGGTAAACTGTCCCCAAAACAACAACAAAAAACTCAGCAGAGAGAAAAAGAAAGATAAAAAAAAATCCAGAAGTATGAGGGGAAAATTAGAGAACTGAGTGGTGCACTAAAGAGAAATAATCGATGCATAATTGGTATTCCAGAAGAGGAAGAGAGAGGGAAAGGTGCTGAAGGTGTACTTGAAGAAATAATAGCTGAGAACTTCCCAGATCTGGGGAAGGAAAAGGCAAGGAAATCCAAGAGGCACAGAGAACTCCCTTCAGACGTAACTTGAATCGATCTTCTGCAAGACATATCATAGTGAAACTGGCAAAATACAAGGATAAAGAGAAAATTCTGAAAGCAGCTAGGGATAAACAAGCTCTAACATATAAAGGGAGACCGATAAAACTTGTGATGGATCTCTCTACTGAAACTTGGCAGGGCAGAAAGGAAAGGCAGGAAATCTTCAATGTGTTGAACAGAAAAAAATATGCAGCCGAGAATCCTCTATCCAGCAAATCTGTCATTTAGAAGAGAAGGAGAGATAAAGGTCTTCCCAAACAAACAAAAACTGAAGGAATTCGTCACCACTAAACCAGCCCTACTAGAGATCCTAAGGGGGATCCTGTGAGACAAAATACCAGAGACATCGCTACAAGCATGAAACCTACAGACATCACAATGACTCTAAACCCATATCTTTCTATAATAACACTGAATGCAAATGGATTAAATGTGCCAACCAAAAGACATAGGGTATCAGAATGGATAAAAAAACAAGACAAGACCCATCTATTTGCTGTCTAAAAGAAACTCATTTTAGACCTGAGGACACCTTCAGATTGAAAGTGAAGGGATGGAGAACTATCTATCATGCTACTGGAAGTCAAAAGAAAGCTGGAGTAGCCATACTTATATCAGACAAACTAGACTTTAAATTGAAGGTTGTAACAAGAGATGAAGAAGGGCATTATATAATAATTACAGGGTCTATCCATCAGGAAGAGCTAACAGTTATAAATGTCTATGCACCGAATACGGGAGCCCCCAAATATATAAAACAATTCTTCACAAATATAAGCAACTTTATTGACAAGAATGTGGTAATTTCGGGGACTTTAATACCCCACTTACAACAATGGATAGATCATCTAGACACACGGTCAATAAAGAAACAAGGGTCCTGAATGATACATTGGATCAGATGGACCTGACAGATATATTTAGAACTCTGCATCCCAAAGCAACAGAATATACTTTCTTCTCCAGTGCACATGGAACATTCTCCAAGATAGATCACATACTGGGTCACAAAACAGCCATTCATAAGTATACAAGAATTGATATCATACCATGCATACTCTCAGACCAGAATGCTGTGAAGCTTGAAATCAACCATAGGAAAAAGTCTGGAAAACCTCCGAAAGCGTGGAGGTTAAAGAACACCCTACTAAAGAAGGAATGGGCCAACCAGGCAATTAGAGAAGAAATTAAAAAATATATGGAAACAAACGAAAATGAAAATACAACAATCCAAACACTTTGGGATGCAGCGAAGGCAGTTTCTTATCTCAAGAAACAAGAAAAATCCCAAACGCAAAATCTAACAGCACACCTAAAGGAAATAGAAGCAGAACAGCAAAGACACCCCAAACCCAGCAGAAGAAGAGAAATAATAAAGATCAGAGCAGAAATAAACAATATAGAATCTAAAAAAATCTGTAGAGTAGATCAATGAAACCAAGAGTTGGTTTTTTTGAAAAAATAAACAAAATTGACAAACCTCTAGCCAGGCTTCTCAAAAAGAAAAGGGAGATGACCCAAATAGATAAAATCATGAATGAAAATGGAATTATTACAACCAAAACCTCAGAAATACAAGCAATTATCAGGCAATACTATGAAAAATTATAGGCCCACAAACTGGACAACCTTGGAAGAAATGGACCAATTCCTAAACACCCACACACTTCCAAAACTCAAACAGGAAGAAATAGGAAGCTTGAACAGACCCATAACCAGCGAAGAAATTGAATCAGTTATCAAAAATCCCCCAACAAATAAGAGGCCAGGACCAGATGCCTTCCCTGGGGAATTCTATCAGACAATTAAGCAGAGATAATACCTACACTTCTCAAGCTTTTCCAAAAAATAGAAAGGGAAGGAAAACTTCCAGACTCATTGTATGAAGCCAGTATTACTTTGATTCCTAAACCAGACAGAGACCCAGTAAAAAAAGAGAACTACAGACCAATATCCCTGAAGAATATGGACGCAAAAATTCTCAATAAGATACTATCAAATCAAATTCAACAGCTTATAAAAAGAATTATTCACCATGATCAAGTGGGATTCATTCCTGGGTTGCAAGGCTGGTTCAACATTCGCAAATCAATCAATGTGATACATCACATTAATGAAAGAAAAGATAAGAACCATATGATCCTGTCAATTGATACAGAAAAGTCCTTTGACAAAATTCAGCATCCTTTCTTAATAAAAACCCCCGAGAAAGTCGGGATCGAAGGAATATACTTCAACATCATAAAAGCCATTTATGAAAAGCTCACAACTAATATCATCCTCAATCGGGAAAAAATGAGAGCCTTCCCCCTGAGATCAGGAACATGACAGGGATGCCCACTCTCACCGCTGTTGTTTAACATAATGTTGGAAGTGCTAGCATCAGCAATCAGACAAGAAAAGGAAATCAAAGGCATCAAAATTGGCAAAGATGAAGTCAAGCTTTCACTTTTTGCAGATGACATGATATTATACGTGGAAAATCCGATAGACTCCACCAAAAGTCTGCTAGAACTGATACATGAATTTAGCAAAGTTGTAGGATACAAAATCAATGTACAGAAATCAGTTGCATTCCTATATACTAACAATGAAGCAACAGAAAGACAAATAGAGAAAGTGATCCCATTCACAATTGCACCAAGAAGCATAAAATACCTAGGAATAAATCTAACCAAAGATCTAAAAGATCTGTATGCTGAAAACTATACAAAGCTTATGAAGGAAATTGAAGAACATAGAAAGAAATGGAAAAACATTCCGTGCTCATGGTTTGGAAGAATATATATTGTTAAAATGTCAATACTACCCAAAGCTATGTACACATTCAAAGCAATTCAAATCAAAATTGCACCAGCATTCTTCTTGAAGCTAGAACAAGCAATCCTAAATTCATATGGAACCACAAAAGGCCCAAATAGCCAAAGGAATTTTGAAGAAGAGGACCAAAGCAGGAGGCATCACAATCTCAGACTTTAGCCTCTACTACAAAGCTGTCATCATCAAGGCAACATGGTATTGGCCCAAAAACAGACACAGAGACCAATGGAATAGAATAGAAACCCCAGAACTAGACCCACAAAAGTATGACCAACTAATCTTTGACAAAGCAGGGTAGAATATCCAATGGAATAGACAGTCTCTTTACCAAATGGTGCTGGGATAACTGGATAGCAACATGCAGAAGAATGAAACTAGACTACTTTCTTACACCATTCACAAAAATAAACTCAAAATGGAGAAAGGACCTGAATGTGAGACAGGAAACCATCAAAACCCTAGAGGAGAAAGCAGGAAAGGACCTCTCTGACCTCAGCTGCAGCAATTTCTTATTTGACACATCCCCAAAGGCAAGGGACTTAAAAACCAAAATGAACTATTGGGCCCTCATAAACATAAAAAGCTTCTACACAGCAAAGGAAGCAATCAACGAAACTAAAAGGCAACCAACGGAATGGGAAAAGATATTTGCAAATGACATATCGGCAAAGGGCTAGTATCCAAAATCTATAAAGAGCTCACCAACCTCCACACCCAAAAAACAATCCAGTGAAGAAATGGGCAGAAAACATGAATAGACACTTCTCTAAAGAAGACATCCAGATGGCCAACAGGCACATGAAAAGACGCTCAACATCGCTCCTCATCAGGGTAATACAAATCAAAACCACACTCAGATATCACCTCACGCCAGTCAGAGTGGCCAAAATGAACAAATCAGGAGACTATAGATGCTGGAGAGGATGTGGAGAAACGGGAACCCTCTTGCACTGTTGGTGGGAATGCAAACTGGTGCAGCCACTCTGGAAAACAGTGTGGAGGTTCCTCAGAAAATTAAAAATAGACCTACCCTATGACCCAGCAGTAGCACTGCTAGGAATTTACCCAAGGGATACAGGAGTACTGATGCAAAGGGGCACTTGTACCCCAATGTTTATAGCAGCACTCTCAGCAAATTATCGAAAGCCAAATTATTAAAAGAGCCTAAATGTCCATCAACTGATGAATGGATAAAGAAATTGTGGTTTATATACACAATGGAGTACTACGTGGCAATGAGAAAGAATGAAATATGGCCCTTTGTAGCAACGTGGATGGAACTGGAGAGTGTGATGCTAAGTGAAATAAGCCATACAGAGAAACACAGATATCATATGGTTTCACTCTTATGTGGATCCTGAGAAAGTTAACAGAACCCATGGGGGTGGGGAAGGAAAAAATGTTAGGTTAGAGTGGGAGAGAGCCTAAGCATAAGAGACTCTTAAAAACTGAGAACAAACTGAGGGTTAATGGGGGGTGAGAGGGAGGGGAGTGTGGGTGATGGGTATTGAATAGGGCATCTTTTGGGGTGAGCACTGGGTGTTGTATGGAAACCAATTTGACAATAAATTTCATATATTAAAAAAAAACTCAGCAGAAACAAAATACCTATAAATAAAACTTAATACAAAATAATAATTATATTCTTCAAGAGACAGTATTAAGGAAATTAAAAGGCAAACCACAGCTGGAGAAAAATGTATATATATATATGTATGTATATATATATATATACACACACATATATGTATATATGTACACACATATGTATATATGTACATGTACACATATATGCATATATGTATGTATATACATATATGTATATATATACACATATATATATCTGAGAATAATATTCTTGTTTTCAGAATATGTGAAGAACTCTTACAAGTTCATAATAGACAATCAAATAAAAGGGGAGTAAAAATTATTGAAGAGACATTATTCAAAATACGCTATAAGATTGCCCAAATGTATATGAAAAGATCATTAACACAGTTTCATAAATTCTAATTAATACAAAGTCAAACTCACTAGATTGGCTAAAATAAAAAATATGGTAATGCATTATGTTAGTGAGGGTATGGAACAGCTTGAACTATCATAAATTGCTGTCGGGAATATAAAATAATAAAACCACATTGGAAAAGAATTGTGCAGTTTCTTGTAATAATTATCATACACTCATTATATTACCCACCAATCCCACTACTAAAATTTTACATATGTGTGTGTATAAAGCATTACATATATACTTATAAAAGGTTTTACATATATAACATATATAATTAACATATACATATAATAAACATATACATATATACATATATATGTAATAATCTGATATCTGAAATGTTGTAGCCAAAAACTATAAATAACTCATATTCACCAACAAGAGAGTGAATAGAAAAATAATGGTATACTCATATAGTGAAATTCTACTCAGAAATCAAAAATAAATAATTTCTGAGTCACACATCAACATTGGTGAAACCCTAAAACATTTTACTGGGACAAAAAGCCAGAATAAAAGTATATGTGCTGCATGGTTTTATTTCTGTGAAATTCTGGGACAAGCAAATAATATGGTAACAGAAAGCAGATCAAGATCAATGGTTGCCTGAGGTGTTAGTAACTAATATAACATTCATGTTAACTCTACTTCAAAAAGGAAAAAAAAAAACTGAATGAAAAGAAATTCAATGATGTTTTGCAGAATAAAAATACTGTATACTTTTATTGAGATAATGGTTATATGGGTATATTTATTGCCTGTTCTCTTATATTGTATGATTTGTTTCAATAAGTTTGATTAAGAAAAAAATTTTGAATTACTCATTACAAGTTCATACCTTGTATTCACTGGTTCAACATCAAGAATTGGCGACATCATCTAAAGCTTAAACTGAAAGTATAAAACATCTTGAAAAGTCTGTTTATTTTTTGACATCACTATCAAACAAGTATTTGTACATGTAAACAATGTGTTCAATATTATTTGTACTTGTAGATTTTCTTCTTCTTTTGGTATCTCTTTTTTTATAGGCCTCAATTTCATTTCCTCTATTTTTTTGAAATATATTCTTAATTTTCTGTCTTTTTGGATTACCTGAATGGCTCAGTTAGATAAGCATCTAACTCTTGATTTCAGCTCAGGAGAAATTAATTTTGGCTCACTGTCATGAGACGGAGGCCTGTGTTGGGCTCGGTGCAGAGCCAACTTGGGATATTCTCTCTCCCTCTCTCTCTGCCTCACTCCCACTTGTGCTGTCTCTCTCAAAATAAATAAATAAACGTAAAAAATTCTTTTCTTTCTCTCCTTTTGCTCCAATTTCTCCACTCACCAATCTTAATATAAAAATGCAGAATATTTGTATTATCTGAATAAATTCATACTATATTGATTGACTCTAGAAAAAATCGTACACGTTATTTAAGTACATGCATGAACTTTTAGAATTATTTTAAAATTTTCCTTCAGACAACAATCCCCCAGCTAACATATCTTATTATATGGCTTTTTGTAACTTCTATATGTAGTAGTAGTTCTTAATAGGAATATGGATAGAGAACTACTGATTTAACCAGTATTTTATTAATTTTCTGTATGTTGAGATCTATTGAAAGATTTAAAATGCATACATTCATTTTCTATTTTCATAAAAACTAAGTTAACCCCTTTTTAAACTATCAGTTTAAATATGTCATTATATCTTCATGGAAAGTAACAAATCAATTTATTAAATTTATTAAAGTAAGACACTAAATTTCAGGTAATATTTCATTGAGCCAATATTAAATAATATCTTCTACCTTTCCCTTAGTGCATAATATGTAAATACTTCATCAGCCTTCTGCAAGAGAAAATGTCATGACAGTCAATGTTCTTAATTGTGGTAAAGTAAAGCAGAAAAATCCAGTGCATGCCAAAATTTTATTGGTTTTATTTAAACAAATTTACACAAGGAAAATTAGTTCTTATAAGGAAAAATCACCCTGGTTAGTCTTTTATACTGTCGATGACTTTAGGACAACAAACTAATACAAAGAGCATATTGTTTCTGCATATTTCTCTAAATATCTTTGCTCTGGCAGTTAGCTTCAGAGATTATGCAAGGAGTAAGTTTCCTAAATTACAATTGTTAGAAAATAGTTTCATTATGTGATATTAGAAAAACAATTTGATGCTTATATCTTTATCGCTAGCTTATCTTTTCTAATATTGCATATGTTAGAAACATCTGGGAATATCTTGAAGATTTTTTGGGTATCCATATTTATTTTCTTATTGCTGATCATAATGAATATGTCAGCAGTGTGCTAGAGCCTTATGGAATGTACAAGCACATGTGTGGTGTAATAATGTTGCAAAGTTAAAAAAGGGAGAGAAAGACAAACTAATAAATTTACAGATTTTTGAAGAGCATAAATCACAAACTACAGCAATCAAAATGTCAACAGAATCAGAGTAAAGAAGGCTATTTCTTGGATTTGAATTCAAAGCTTGAATATATTTTATGAAATGAGGAAGTTAGTCTGGAAAAATGGTATAGGAATGTTTAAATTTTAAAAAGAAATAGGACAACAAAGCAGAAAAGGTCATACATTGGAAACACTACAGACATTTTCAGTTCCTTGCACATATTTCCTGGTACTAGTTTTTTTTCAGTATGCAATCATGGTGTCCTTGAAAAACATCTATGATTGTTTGCCTGATGGCTTTCTCTAATCTTGTAAGCTTGTGAGAGCACCAATCACTTTTGCTGCATTTAACTGGCCAAAATTGGTGAGAATGCACTCCTAGACTTAAGTCTTAGGGAAGTAGACTACACATTTTGATGGGAAGAGCTACAAAATTATATTGCAATACATGTAAATATGGAAGCAGTTTTGGGTGGAGGGACTGAGACCATTTTTGCAAATATCAAATCCAATGTCTGGTCTCAATTATTCATGAATATTTCACTAAATATGCTCAGATCCATCTCAGGATCAAATGTAACTTCCAATTATGACAGTAGTCTCAGTGAATCAGCATGTCATTTTCTACATTAGACCTGGATGTAGTCTTCAGATATGGCACGTTTTGATGCAGACAACTATGAACTGAAAAGTCAAGTTATTTCCTCCACACTCTAATAGTTTTATGATTCTATCAAGTAAAGAGTAATATCCAATATATTCAAAAGTTGCTTATTAGAAAAAGTTCTGAGATGACACTAATATCAGGTAAACTAAAATTTTATTTTGTAGTGTAAAATGTAAAGTATAATGTCCTCCAGTTTTAGAATGGGAAATTGTGAAAAACAGGTGGTAACTGGAATCCTGTGCAAAGTCCACTCTACAGTGATGCCCTTTTCCTGGTTATTTCCTCAGTGAGTATGTGAATAATTAATTAGGAAATACAAATTAATTGGATTGTGAGTAACTTGTTCTGCAAGTGTTCCAGAAGACAAGCAAACATTTCTAATAAATTTTAACTTGATAAACGAGGGATGTCTTTTAATACAAGTAGTATGTGATGCCACATGTCACATGATCACAACTGAGCCAATGACTCTTCTCTCTCTAGCTGCAGGATTGTGGGTGATCATCTCCCGTGCTCGGATGTTTGGTCTCAGGCGATAGTGTTTAGCAGAAATCAGTGATTTTCCACAACATTGGAAGATGTCCTCAACTAGTGTATTTTTTGTCACTTCAAAGCACCTATGGAGAGTCCTTTGCTTTTCCATACTAGAGTAAGCTTAGGAACGCTTTTCTTCATTTCTACATCTGTAATATAGACTCTTTGCTGCCTTATTGCCAGTTACATTAAATACAGTATGTGACAAGAGTTTACTAATACTGTGTTGTAGTCAGTATATGTGTGAGCATATACAATGGCCCCATGCAGAAAAAGATTCCATGGAGCCAATAGGTAGCAGTGATTCCATTAGTGGTAGTGAAAGTTGTCCTACACAATAACCCTCCTTTCATGTCTCCCTCACACCAGCCATGATGAAGGTTTTCAAAGGTAAGGGCAGGTTAATTTGTTTATTTTTCTTTATATTTTGTATATGTATATTTTCTTTATTATTTTGTATTATATTATAGTACTATAATAATTTTTATATGAATATTTTTGGGTTTTGGAATGAATTATCTGAGTTTCCATTATTTCATATGGGGAAATTTGCTTTGATATACAAGTGCTTTGGATTATAAGCATGTTTCCAGAATGAATTATGCTCACAAACTGTGGGGAATAAACTTGGGAATTCCCTGGGCTTGCACTGATGGGTTAACAAGGCATAAAGAATTACAAAGCCATAGGATGCTCACACCCCCCAAGTCTGGGTAAACAAAATTTAGGTAATAAGGATAGAGAGGGTGGGGCAAAGACCCCAATACAAAGGTATATGAGATGAACAAGATTAGGTATTCA
This sequence comes from Acinonyx jubatus, assembly GCF_027475565.1. Classification (NCBI taxonomy): domain Eukaryota; kingdom Metazoa; phylum Chordata; class Mammalia; order Carnivora; family Felidae; genus Acinonyx; species Acinonyx jubatus. The sequence continues at coordinate 78,723,114 of NC_069390.1, forward strand.
GAACAAAAAACCGGCCCTCCAATTTAGTACTATAGCAGAAAGCTGCTTTCACAGGAGGGAAGAACCACATTAGGTAAACAGGCAAATAGGCCTATAGATCCCTGTGGGTGAAGCTGCCCAGAGCAGAGCTAATTAGCAAAAGAAAGGTGCCTTGTTAACCCTGAGGCAAAATGTTTTATCTGTCTTATCCCCTAGGCTGTCTAAAATAAACAGATCTTGGTGTCTCATGTCTGTTATTAACATCCATCTGCCCAGTGCCAGGATTTTGGTTTATATTGACCCAAACCCCTAACCATATAGCTTCTAAACCCCCTTCCCTCATGCCCATAAATTAATGTTCACAGATTCATTGTCTCTCAGCACACGCCCATCATGTTTGTAAACCTTCTGATCTTAATAAAGATCTTAATAAAGATCAGAAGGAGGAAGGAACCTTCCTTATTCAGGACTCAGACATTAGCCATCTCTTGCATTTTAATCCTATATCCGCTCTTGGTGGACAAGAGAGAACTTTAGACCCAGAGTCTATGACATCAAACCAAGATTTTACTGTACTTAGAAACTTACAGAAAGCTAATACTTGTTCCCTGATCTATGAAGACATTGTTGACAGAGCCAATAGAAGAAACTGACATATCTCTCTTCAAAGCCCAACCAATATTGTACATCAGAAGCAACATTATATCCCAGAAGGAATTTCAGAGGTTACCACCACCCTCCAACACCACAGGAGGCAAAGTGGATGGCCCCATAACATCTCCATTCAATTCCTTATTTCTTCCCTTAAATCATGGAGTCTGAGTATTTTGCTTAATGTGCCATCTTTACGGAAATCAATCAATAAATCCTTAGTTTGTGTCTACTGTCATGACAAACACCTTGTTTTCAATCCTCATAGAAAGAAAACACCAAAACATATCCCTAGTACATGGGAAAAATAATGATAAACATTCTATTGCCTCAGGAACCTCAAGGATCTTGGTCATTTAAACATTTTGTGCAGCACTGACCTACTGCAGTAATTAAATGAAAGTGAACATGGTAATATAACTGGATAATTACTTTTGGTGCTATTTTAACACACATGTGCCAGAGAGTGAAACATAGAGAAAACATAAATCAAAGATTCCCTAACATGCTGGAGAAAAGTCATGATTTAAACATTTCTGAAATAACTTCCATTTGGAAAAAAAAAACAAAAAAGTAAAAACTCTTGACATATTATTAGGCCTTTGTAAAGACTGAGTACATGGCTATTGATCATCAAATGAAGATATGCTCAGGGATGCCCATTATGGACTTAGAATTGTCAATTCTCTGAGCTATAGACTGACTTGGCATAGCAGCAACCCATTGCATGATGGGAATGATACAAATAATTTTCAGGTTGCCAGCAGCAACCCATTGCATGATGGGAATGATACAAATAATTTTGCAGGTGGCCCAGCTTCCTATATCACCCAAATTCTGTTCTAGCAATACTTCTCTTTCGGTGTACATCTATTGACTTGCAGGAGGTTGTCTATGGTCCATTTATAGAGTATAAAATGAATGTGTGCCTGATTTATGATTGGTTGTTTGTTTGTATTAAAACATACAGGTGGTATAACTATTTCTCCACTCAGCAGATGACTCCAGCACTCAGAGATGGCCCTAAAGGAAAGAGTTGAAGGAAAATCTTCCATGTAAGCAGACTCCAAGTATTCCATTTAGTCATTTATTTTATACAGAGAGAAAATAGTTTGAGATATACATATATACAGAATTATGACCAGGGAAAATGACTTCCCTTGTTAATCAGTTGCCTGGTGAGAGGAAGATTAGAAGATCAGAGACAAGGAAGTATAGGAAAAAAGCAAATGAGTATACATATGGCAATAGGTATGTGAAGTGGAGAGACAGTAATAGCTCATATTATTGCACACCAAAAAGCAACATCCACAAAAGAGATACTCAAAAATCAGGCGACAGTATGTCTCTTTCTGTGGATATGAAATATCCCTTTTTCTCTGCCACTCTAGTGTCTGACCAATAAGCCCAAAATGGAGTGCTCGTGGTGCCAGGTCTCCTTCCTAAGACTGCTCTAGTTATACACATTACACTCAATACTTACCCTGTAAGCAGCCAATCCGTCTGTATGGTTTCATCCCTTAAAAAGCCTAGCTAGGTATTTGATAGATATATAAATGATTTCATCACACCTTTTCTAAACTGGAAGAGGCATTTGTTCTTATCAGAATTAACAACTATTCTAGATATTAGTTTATCTTTTTTTATTTTTTTTCAATTAAACTCTACATCCAACCTGGTGCTCAAACTCATGATCCCTGACATCAAGCATCACATACTCTACTGACTGAGCCCATCAGGTGCCCTATGATAAGAGTTTATCTTTTAAGAACCTTAGTGTTTCTGCCAGCACCTCCATTGATGGGTTAGTTGATTGTCTAATTTACTAGATTAATTTACTAACACAAGATACTGTATAACACCAGTGGATTGGGTAAATGACAAATAAGTTTCAATAATGGATTTCTTTTCTTAAAACTATTATCTGTAAATATGCAGAGCCAGAATTGTGTAGACAGGAAGCACAAATTCCCGACATCACTGTGATTAATGGTATGGAGAGAGGGAGCCTATACTTCTACCTATTAGTTTCTGGACTCAAGTATTTTACCAACTTGGGAATAGGGCTATATAATATTTAGTGATTTAGCATGTATACTTTGTCTTGGAAGATGATGCCGTATAATTTTAGGTTGTTACCTCCAAGGTAGCACCACGGATATTCTTTCAGTAAGTTTCTTTTAGGTCAACATATTCTCTGTGTACTGCCACTTGTGGTAAAACCAGTGCATTGTACGATTGTAAATCCATCCACATACTTACTTTTCTGTAAAGGAAGTCCCTGGCTCTGATGCACTGTTAAGTCAAATTCCATGACAGTGGATCCAATGATCTTAAATTCTTAAAGAGTGATGCTAACTCAGGCCCTATAAATATGTTCCCCCGCCTATTCAAGGGATTATGTTTGGATCTTTTGGCAAGCTTTTATAGGTGAATCGATGCATAAGCCCTCAGGATTTTGGAGCAAAGCCCTAACATCCTCTACAGATAATTACTCTTCATTTGAGACATAACTCTTGGCCTGCTACTGGACCTTAGTGCAGACTGAATACTTAACCACAAGCCACCAAGTTACTATGCAACCTGAGCTACTCATCATTAAGTGGGTATTATCTGACCCACCAATATAAAGTTGGGCATGCACAACAGCACTCTATCATCAAAAGGAGGTGGTATATCTATGATGAGACTCAAACAGGACCCGAAGGCACAAGTTTCATAAAGAAGTAGCCTATGGTCCCCACAGATACTATACTGAATCTCTCTCTGAGCCTGCATCTATGGTCTCATAGGGAACTCCTTACCATCAATTGATAGAAGAAGAAAATACTGGGGCTTGATTCACATTTGGTTCTGCAAAATATGCTGGTACTACCTCAAAGTGGACAGCTGCATCATTATTCTTCCTTTCTGGAACATTCTTGAAGAACAGTGGTTAAAGGAAATGCTCTAAGTGGTCAGAATTTAAGGAGTATACATGGCTGTTCATTTGTTTGGAAGGAGAAATGGTTAGATATGCAATTACCAATTCATGGCTGGTTCAAATTACTTGGCTGGATGATCAGGGACTTTGAAGGTATATGGTTGAAAAACTGGTGACAAGGAAATTTGGAGAAGAGGTTATGTGGATGGACTTTACAGAATGGGAAAAAGCATGACCTTACTAGTGTACATGTGAGAGCTCATCAAAGGGTGACCTCAGAAGAGAATTTAAAAATCAAGTGAATAGTGTAATCTATTCTTTGAATGACAATAAGCTTCTTTCTCCAGCCATCTTTGTTATTATCCTTGTTATCACAACAAAGTTGTAAATAAGTTAATCATGGTTACAGGAATGAGTTAAGCATGGGCTCAGCAACATGGCCTTCCACTCACCAAGGCTGACCAGGCTGTGACCACTGCTGAGTGCACAATCTATCAGTAGCAGAAAACAACACTAAGTCCCAGATATAACACTCTTACCCAGAGTGATTAACCAGCTACCTAGAGATAGTGTTGACTGCATTGGACATGCACGTCATGGAATGGCAGCCTTTTATCCCTATTGGAATAGACATTCACTTTGGATATGGATTTGTCTTCTATGAATGCAATGCTTCTTCTAAAACTACCATCCAAGGACTTACATAATACTTTATCCACTGTCATGATATTGCATACAGAATTGTTTCTGATCAAATAACTCACTTCACAGCAAATGAAGTCCATCAATGGGCTCGTGCTTGTGGAATTTACTAATCTTACCATCTTTCCCACCATCCTGAAGTAGCTGGTGTTCTGAACACTCAGTTATAGTGCTAGCTACATGGCAACACCTTGCAGGTCTGAGATAAGGTTCTTCTGAAGACTATATGTCCTCAGCCTCCAATAAGTGGTGCTGTTTCTCCCATAGCCAGGATTCACAGGTCCAGGAATTTAGAGGTGGAAAATTGAGTGTCACCTCCCACTATTACCTCTAGTAATCCATTAGCAAAAGTCTTGCTATCTCTTCCCATGACTTTATGTTCTGTTGACCTAAGAATCTTAGTTCTAAAGAAAAGAATGCTTCCACCAGAAAACCCAGCAATGATTCTATTGAATTGGAAGTTAAGACTGCTGCCCTGCCTCTTTGGTCTCCTCATACTTCTGCATAAACAGGCAAAGAAAGGGGATAATATGCAGGCTAGGAGATTGATCTTGACTAACAAGGGGGAAATTGTGTCACTACTCTACAATGGAACTAAGCAAAAGCATGTATTGAACACAAGAGATTCCCTAAGGGCATCTCCTAGTATTGCCATGCCCTATAATTAAAGCCAATGGAAAACTACAACAACACAATCCAGGCAGGGTTATTAATGGCCCAGATCCTTCAGGAATAAAGATTTGGGTCATCCCACCAGGTAAAGAATCATGACCTTGAGGTGCTTTCTGAAAGCATAAAGAATATGTTAAATGTTTAAATAAAATACAATAAATAAAACAATAAATAAAACAAAATACAATAAATAAAACAAAACAAAACAAAACAAAACAAAATAAAATATAAGGAGTATGTAATGGATAGTGGAAGAAGGTAATTATGAAAAACAGCTATGACCACTGACCAGTTATAGAAACAAAGTCTATAATTATCATGAGTATTTCCTCTTTAGTTTGTTATGAATAGATTTGTGTATGTGTGTATATTAGGCATATATGCAAATTTTTCTGTATGTATATGTATATCTTTTCTTTCTTCTCTTATTCCTTTATCATGTAACATAGATATATTGACATTATATTATAATATTTAAGAACTATTATTTTTACATCATAGTATGTAAGCTATAGAGTATCAAGCAGAAGAAACATCACTCAGGACTTTTATTTCCTCTTGTCAGGAAGGTTTAGTGCATTTAGTGCATTTAGTGCATTCCTGTACACAGGACAGTTGTATCATGTGAGGTAGAATTTTGATTGTGTTTTTTTATATTTGGATATTAAGTATGGCATGTGGGTGTCAAGTTGACTAGGGGTGGACTTGTGATGGTTAATTTTATGTATGAACTTCACTGGGACATGGAGGACCCAGATATCTGGTTAAACATTATTTTGGGTTGTGTCCAGGAGAGAATTTCCAGAAGAGATTAGCATTTGAACTGAATTAAGCTAGTTGCCCTTCTCAAAGTGTGTGAGTATGATCCAATCCACTGAGGGCTTGAATAGAAAAAGGCAGAAGAAGGTCAGATTCACTTTCTAATGGTTGAGCTGGAAAATCATTATTCTCTTGACAAAGGCATCTGTGGTTCTCATGTGGTCAGACTGAAATCATCTCCATCAGCTCTCCTGTTCTCAGACTTCTGAACTACATTATTGGTTTCCTGGATCTCCAGCTTATAGACAGCAGATTATTAAACTTTTCAGCCTCAATAATTGCATACACTAATACTTTATACTTTAAATGTTATAGTAAATCTTTAAAAGTTTATTTGTTTATTTTGAGAGAGAAAGAAAGAGAGAGAGAGAGAGAGAGAGAGAGAGAGCGCAAGTGCATACAAGCAGGGGAGGGGCAGAGAGAGGAGAGAGAGAATCCCAAGCAGGCTCCACTCTGTCAGTACAGAGGTTGACAGGAGGCTTCATCTCACAAACTGTGAGATAATGACCTGCACCTAGATCAAGAGTTGGACTCTTAACTAACTGAGCTACCCAGGCACCCTGAATCTTTAATAATATATATTTAATATTTATGTATTATGTTTTTCTGGACAAATTTGACTAATACAAATCTTAGGATCAGGAGAATCTGGGAAACAAACTCATGTATTACTTTATTATATTCCATGGAATGCTTTAAAATTGGAGTTGCCTTCAGAATTGCCACAATTTGGGGTAAAATGATTGACCGGTCTTAAATGTATGCTTTCCAAAAAGGGAAACTCAACCTTTCAAAAGATGATTGTCTTTACAACCAAGGGCAAGTCTCCAAGTTGAACCTCCTGAAGTTTAGAATTTCTTTTTGTTGTTTTTGTTGTTGTTTTTAGTTTTGAAGGGACATCTGACTGATAAAGAAAGCTATGAAAGGTACCTAAATCTGAAGATTTTACTACCACATGGTTACTTTGTGTTTCTCAGATCAATGGACCAAAAGACAAGTAAAGAAATTTTTCGACCAGCAGACAGTATCAGTTGTGATTGTCACGGGGAGCTGGAATTGCTAGTACACAATGGATGTGTTATGAACTTGAAGTATTCGATATGCCATTTCTTATTACTTCCACTCTTAGTAAAAATGGTGAATGAACAATTACTGGAAACTGGGAAGATAAGCAAAGACTCAGATCACACAAGCATGAAAATTTATAACACATAACCAGGAAAACAAATTTCTCCAGCTGCATAGCTTGTTGAGAGTGATGAGAAACTAGGAGAGATGTTAGAGAAGGAACATAATGACTATCAAGGAGAGTTGTGGCAGTGAGATCTACAGAATGTCTTTTTAATTCTTGTGTATTAAATATTTCATATAAATTGCATTCCTTACAGTCATTGGCACAGGAATACATACATATATATGAAATATGAACATATCAGCATGATACAAGTAATGAACCGCTTCAGGAATTTTTGATGTCTAAAACTGCATCCTTTTAGTCCCACCTCTGATTTCAGGAATTTTTGGATAAATTGTTTCCTCGCATGCTTGAACTCACTTTGACTTTACAGTATTTTGTCTTGAGTGTGAGCACTACATCTCTGCCTCCCATTCTCAGGCTTTACAGACCCTACAGATAGTGGCAGAGCTTGCACACACAACTTGTAGAGGTAATGGCATCCCAAGTATCAAGATTCTGATAATGTATAAATATTTCCATCTCCAGTTAGTCAGAATACTATTTTTTTAATGTTTATTTATTATTGAGAGAGAAGTGAGAGTGGCAGAGAGAGAGGGGACAGCGGGTCTGAAGTAGGCTCTGTGCTGACTGCAGAGAGCATGTTGCAGGGCTTGAACTCACAAACCATGAGATCATGAGCTAAACTTAAGTCAGACCTTTAACCGACTGAGCCACTCAGGTGTCCTTAGTCACAGAATTCTTAAAGACACTCTTTATATATTCTGGAAGTCCCAGAGAAATTGAACCTTGCTACCCACAGACCCATTTGAATAATGCATTTTGATATCAAGGTCTAAATTATGAATCTTACAGGAAAAATATCTGAATTTGTTAACTCTAGTGACAACCTGAAAGTTGTGTTTTCATGAGTTCTGAAACTAAATCTAACTGTATTGCCTTGAAACATTGGGAAATTATAGGCTTTCTGTTGCTTAAATGCAAATTTTTTTTTTTACATTTGTAATGTGAGAATTTCAGTTGCTCAATTACTTCATTGGTCTTTTCTTCAGTATTCTGCCCTTTGGTCTTAAGTGTGTTATTAAAGGGAGATACCACTTTGAAGACTGACTTCTTTTGAAGACAAAATACTCATGGTCTTCACTCCATGCTCTGAACTATCATCACGTCTGTACTGTATTCCACTGTACTGCAAAGAACACTCATTGAGTTGAAAGAAAACTCTATCACATGGATGATGAAGAGCACATGCATCAGGGAATGATAATCAAGCAGATATATACGCTACTTCCATTTTCCCATTCTTTCTCTTCCTGGAATTTCAACTGGAGCTACTTCATCCAGTTAATAACACACATTAAAAACAGAACACCCCAAAAAACAAACAAACAAACAAACAAAGCAGCCTAAAAAAATTGTTTTTAATTCTCTGGAAACTTGAGGCTTATTTGAATAATCAAGAAGTTATGCCACTTAGAATCAGTTCATTTACATAGAAATAAAAAAAATACATATTTATTTACTGACACCTTTCAGATTTTTAGACATATTTAGTAAACATACTATTTAATGAAAATATAAAGAAATTATTGTTGATAAAACTTGAGAAACAATTTTAAGTAAATATTGTAGTTATTTCACTAGTACATGGTTTCCAACTATGATTATTTTAACCTCTAAAAGTTGTGTTTAATTTTATTTTATTACATAAATTGAGGGCACTTAAATAATTCAGATAATATTATTTGAAATAGTTTTTTTCAGTTTAAATTTGAAGTCTTTCAGTGTTTCCTCCTTCCGCTATTCTTAGAAAATATAAACACAGTGAGAAAGTGGCCATCTACAAGACAAAGGAAGAAACCTCACAAAAAACCAACAACCTGATCTGATCACAGATCAGAAACAACTTGATCTTGGGCTTCTAGCCTCTATAAGTGTTAAAAAAAATAAATTTCTATGGTTTAAGCCACCCCGTCTGTGGTATTTTGTGATGGTAGTCCTAGAAAACTAATACATCTATCCTGAAGTGTTTATTGATACACATCAGGTAAATGCAAATTAAACTCATAAACACCCTAATCAAAGTGCAAGAATTCATAAGTCTGACAGTACGGAATTTTAGAGATAAAGTTGACTAATTAGTGCTCTTATTCATTATTGATGAGAGTATAAAGTTATGCAATATCTGGAAAATTCAAGGATAGTAAGAGAATAATTCTTTTTTACACAGGAATTCCACTTTCAGACATATATTCTAGGGAAATATTTGCCATTGAACACAAGAAGTCATACTCAAGGAAATTTTATTACAGTAGTATTATTTATAATACCAAGATGTAAAAATAATAGAATTCCCTAACCAGAATAATTATTATCAATTGAATTGAATAGAGTAGATATATTTGCATTAATGCAGACAAATCTCAAACCTAATCATGATACAACAAAAAAGTAAAAATAAAAAAAGATAGTAAAATAAGATATACCAGTAAAATAAGATATCCCACTTTTATATATCTAAATATGCAAAATGGTACTTTAAGTTGTTTATAGATAAATACATTTAATGTAAAAATACAAATGTATGCATAAAAATGCTACACAGAAAATTCAAGCTAATGGCTGCTACTGAGGTAGAATTGGGGTGAAAGTTATGGGGTCACAATTTAGTGATACATTTATGATGCATTTGTTAAAGAAAAAGATAATCTCTGAAATAAACATGGCCAAACACACACACAAGTTTACATGTATTTGAATTCTATGGAGGATATATAGGTGACCTTTATATATTTATATTTATTTAGATATCTGTATATATTATATTTATATATTATTTTCTATAATTTTTCAGTGCGTTCAAGATAGTTAGTTATGTGAAATCATCTTAAAAAAGAAAGTTGAGCTCTTTAGCCAGCACATGATAGCACTTGATGTTGGGATGTTGTCTAATAAAAGATGTTGATTTCATCCTCACTCCCCATTGACACTTTAAATCATCTTATAATTAACAATATATGTTTGAACTTCAAGACATTTGACCATATACTTTCCTTCATGTTCACTTTGAACTATGACTCTCTCTCTTGGAAAATTGTATATGAGATGAAATGGTAATATTAAATTCACAACTCTGACTATAGCTTAAAGACTAACCATGTCACAGAATAAGTAGGCCAAGATGAAAGGAAAATAGGCAAAATTCATGGATACTGGACTATCATCAATAACCCTAACACATTATATCTGGATGCAATGACTTGAGGTAATTTGATATACCTCCAATTGGAGATCTGGTGATTCTGCTTGCTATTGCATTGTTTTTGTTTATTTTTGTCTGCTCTTTAAACAGTATTATTGAGGTATAATTAATAGACAAATAAATTCAAATATTCAATGTATATAATTTGATGAGTTTGGACATCTACAAATACCTGTGATATCATCACCATCACCAAATAATTGAAATATATGTAAATATATATAAATATATGTATATTTCAAATATTTATATATATTAATATTTATTATATTTATTTATATTTATATATTTATATTTATATTTTATATATTTAAATTTCCTTGTGTCTCTTTAAATTTTGTTTTATTTTTATTTATTTTGTTTTGTGGTAAAAACAGTTAATATGAGATTTACACCCTTAACAAATTTTGAAGTGCACTATACTGTACTGTTAACAATAGGCACTATGTTGTACAACATTATGATTTAGCAACTCCATTCTGGACATACAACAATGGAAATGAAATGAATATCTATACTTTCAAGTTCATTACAACATAATTCACAGTGGCCAAGATATGGAAATAATTCAAGTGTCCACTGAAAGATGATAAAGAAAATACAGATACAGATATATGCATACAGATAGAATACAATGAAACATTATTCAGACTTAAAAAAAAAAAAGTAAATCTTGCCATCTGTGACCACATAGATGAACCTGAAAGACATTAGCCTCAATATAATAAACCAGTCACAGAAGAACAAATAATGCATGATTCAATTTATGTGAGGTGTCTAAAATAGTTAAATTCACAGAAACAGAGAATATAATAGTGAATACCAGGGACTGGAGGTCAGGGATATAGAATTACTGTTCAATGGGCATAAAGTTTCAATTATGCTAGATGAATAAATTCTAGAAACTTGCTGTTGTTTTTTACAATAGTTGTTATCTTAGGAATATCTTTGGCTGTATACAAAAAGAATATATGTATGTTCATATGTGTCTGATGAGAAGGAAAATATAGTAGATAAAAATTAGGATGTCTTCCAAGTCTTTGCCTGGGTTGTGACTGTTTGATCCCAATTTAGGGACTACTAAAGCTAAGGCTATCATATTGTCTCTTACAAGAGTTAAAAATTAATGATTTACACAGCCTCAAAACTGTTAGTCCTACCCTGTTGATGCCTTCTAGAGTCACTGATTCAACAAATTTTTTATTAAAACTATTTTAAGTTTCTGTTTTTAAGCTACTATATCTTCTGCACTTAAAAAAGTACCTAGAACATAGTAGGCTTTTAAGAAATATGTGTTGACACAGAACTAGAACATAACCCTAAATTTTTAGGGAACTACATAAGACCTCAAATAGCCAAAGCAATCCTGAGAAAACACAACGCTGGAGGTATCAAAATCCTAGATTTCAAGATATACTTCAAAGCTGTAGTAATCAAAACGGTATGGTACTGGAACAAAAAATAGACACAGAGAACCCAGAATTAAACTTACATGTTTATGGTCAATTAATCTATGACAAAGGAGGTAAGAATGTACAAAGGGAAAAAGACACTCTCTTCAACAAATGGTGCTGGAGAAACTGAACACCTACGTAGAAATGAATGAAACTAAACCACTTCCTTAACCATACACAAAAATAAACTAAAAATGAATTTAGAGATTCACTTGTAAGACCTGAAACCATAAAACTTCTAGAAGAAAACATAAGCAGTAATTTCTTTTACATTAGCTGTAGAAACATTTTTGTCAGTATGCCTCCTAAAGTAAGAGAAACAAAAGCAAAATTAAACTATTGGGACTACATTAAAATAAAAACCTTTTGCACAGCAATAGAAACCTTCAATAAAAGTACAAGGCAACCTACTAATTGGCAAATATATTTGCCAATGATGTATTTGATAAGGGGTTAATATCCAAAATATATAAGGAACTTATACAATTCAACACCAAAAATCTCCAAATAATCCAATTAGAAAATGGGCAGACGACCTGGATTGATATTTCTCCAAAGACTTTCAAATGGCCAACAGACATATGTAAAGATGTTCAACATCACCCATCATAAGGGAAATGCAAATCCAAACCACAATAAGATATCACCTTACATCTCTCAGAATGGCTAGAATAAAAAAGACAAGAAATAACAAATGTTGGAGAGGAGTGGAGAAAAAAGAACCCTCACACAAAACAGTGTGGAAAACAGTATGGAATTTCTTCAGAAAGTTAAAAATAGAATTACCATATGATCCAATAATTCCACTATTGTATATGTACCCCATAGCCAAGATATAGAAGCAACCCAAGTATCTACTGATAGGTGAATGAGTAAAGAATGATATATATGTACAATGAACTATTAGTCATAAAAAAGAATGATATATTGCCACTTGCAACAATATGGATGGACCTAGATATTCTAATGCTAAGTAATATAAATCAGACAGAGAAAGACAAATCCTATATGATTTCACTCATATGTGAAATTTAAGGAACAAAAGAAATGAACAAAGGAAAGAAAAGACAAACATCCTGCTTAAGTAACCAGAAAAGTAGGATACAAATATACTAAATTGTTTCAAAGTAATTTCATTACATCCCAGAATAAACTCCAAGAATATTTATAGTAATTTTAAAAACCAGAAGCTAAAATGTAAAGCAATGCTACAGATTGAATGTTTGTGTCCCTTAAAATTCATTGTTGAAACCCAGTCCCCAGTGTGAAGGTAGTAGAAGGTGGGGCCTTTTAGAAAAATTTGGAATTAGTACCCTTTTGAAAGAGACTCCAGAGAGCTCCCTTATCCTTTGCACCATGTGAAGACACAGTCAGAAGATGGCCATCTATAAACTAGGAAGTGAGTCCTCACCAGACGTTAAACTGATCAATGTCTTGATCTTGAAACTCCCAGCCCCCAGAACTGTGAAAAATAAATGAGAGAGAGATAAAAAAACACTTCATAGAACAAACTGGTGACCGCTGGAAAGGAAGTACATGGGCAGATGGGTAAAAGAGATAAAGGGAATTAAGAGTACACTTACTATGATGAGTACTGAGTAGTGTATAGAATTGTTGTATCATTATATTGTACACCTGAAACTAATATAACACTATATGTTAATTATACTTCAATAAAAAAAGAAATATGTGTTGAATGAATGGATAAACATAGATTTATTGAGTACCCATTAAGTATGTTAGTGTAAGTTTTGATAATTCAAACACGAAAAAGCTAAAGAAAGTTTATGCATTCATAAAGCTTACAGTCTATTGAAGAAAGGTAAAAATAAACCTCGAATATAAGAAATCAATAAGAGTAAGAAAGAAAATAAACTAAGTAATGAAGTAATAAGTGACAAGGAATGGAATATTATCCGGTTGGGAGGGCAGAAAAGGTTTCTCTGGGAGATGATACTTGCGTTGATATATATGATATTGAGAAAGAGCCAGTTGTTTGAAGACCTATCTATAAGAAATGTATTCCAGGAAAATGAAAGAAAATTTACAAAGAACTGGTATGAGAATGAGAAAAGGATTTTCTAGGAATCAAAAGAATGTAAGTATTGATGGAACTGTATGGTCATGGAGAAAGGATGCAATCAGGGATACCGAAAAAGACCGGTCAAGTAGGGGAGCAGTCGCTATGGAAGAAATATGGATTATATTCCAATTTTAACAGGAAGTCAATTGAAATTTTTAAGTAGAAGAAAAAATAATTGAGACAAGCAGTGACAATATCATTGTTGCTACTGTTGTTGGTGGTTGGTTGGCAATAGTGTGGGACAAGATTGGGGATTTTTATTTTTTCATTATAACTGCACTTACGTAGTTTCAATATACCCATTATCTTTCACACATTAGATATTGTCTGCTGTTTTCTCATAAAAGCACCTGAATTCATATATTCAGTAACATGCATTTTCTTAGTCAATTTATTGTCGTAGACTCTAAGTCTAAAGTTCTCTTTTGGCCAGCAAAAGAGCGGACCCAAGATTAAAATGAGAGATGGCTAATGTCCGGGAAAATGACAATAGCCCCAAATAAGGGTCTTTGCGCCATATTTATTCAGATCAGAAGGCTTGCAAACGTGATGGGCGTGTACAAAGAGAAAAAGAAACTGTGAATATTAACTTGGGGACGTGAGGGGGAAAAAGGGGTTTTGAAGATATAACAGTGTTTGGGGTTTAGGTCAATATAAAGCAAATTCCAGGTGCCTGGCAGATGGGTAGATGGTTGTTAACAAGAGACAGGAGGCACCGTGCCTGTTTATCTTTGCCAGCCTAGGAGATGAGACAGACAGGGGGAATAACCTCAGGGTTAACAAGGCACCTTTTCTTTTGTTAATCATCTCCCTCTGGGCTGCTTTGCCTTCAGCGCAGTGGTCCAAAGTCCAATTCACCAATTTACCTAACCTGGCCCTATTCTCCTATGAAAGCAGCTTTCTGCTATAGTACTAAACTTGGGGTGCTTTCACCCTGAATATCTAATCTTGTTTTTCCTATGTAGTGGGCATCTTTGCGCCAATTCTATTTCAGGCCTTTGCCTCTCTCTCTCTATTTTTGGAGGCTCTGCACCCCCTCCCTATTTTGGGGTACCCTTTCACCTCCCTATTCCTGGCACCTTTGTGCCTCCCTATTCTCAGGTTGTCTTTGCACCCCTGTATTCTTGGAGTGCCAATCTGATTTACCCAAACTTGAGTGCAAGCATTTTATGACTTTGTATTCCTTTATGCCTTGTTAACCCATTGGTGTAAGCCCGGGGGATTCCTAAGCTTATCCTCCACAATTTATTAATTCTTTAATGAATATATTAATTTTTTTGGTTGAACAACTAGATTCAACTGAACTGTATACACAGTACATATATACAGTAATATATATGGGTATATGTATATATGTATATACATATAAATATACATACATGTAAAATGGAAATGTATTTTGCCTGTTATGTGCATGTATATTTGTACTGTGTATGTTGTCTATGTCCTTGCTTGACCAATTGACATTAGCCAATCCCAGTGATCTTGCTTCAAGGTCAACCTTCAGTTGCTATTGGGGAGACTGAGTCACTGTTGCTGCTTAGAGGGGAAGATAGACTGAGACTTGCTTTTTTCCCTTTCTTGACTTGGTGAACTTATTTCTCAGCTAGTTTTTTTTTTCCCCAATATATATGCAGCTAGTAAAGAGAGTTTGTAGAAAGTTAAGAGTTTTACTCTCTCTAATGTTCCCAGAATGCAGACTAAATTGTTCCCAAGCTATTTGGGTACCACTAGTATGTTTCAGATGAAAATTAAATGCCTAAAACATTTGGCAAAGGGATATAAGACTCTCTGCCACAAGTATTTTCCCCACAATGACATTTCTTCATAGGTTCAACCCAATTTTATGGTCTTATGATTTTAGTAATATCTATCAAAATATTTATAAGTATTCAGTATCCTAAAACCAAAAAAAAAAGAGCAAAATTTACATTGGAATTATAGTTGCATAGACAATCACACTCACAAGAATAACATATTTACTTAAAATTGCTTCATATAAAAATATCCCTGTGTTGAAAGAAAAGGAAAATTTATTACATGGCTAAATCAATGTTAAAATGTATTTGTAAAGACATATATTAGATAAATGTAATACAGCTAATGAAATTCTATAGCACGAACACTCTGCCTTGTAGCAATATATTATTTAAGATCTGTAGAAACTAAGTGTTTTAATGCACATAGCGCTGTTGATCATTATAGGTTTTTGACATCTTAAAAACAGGTTGTGTTTACATCATGAAGATATGGAGATAAACAAACACATTGAAACCTAAAGTCTCCTCTAAAATACACGCTTTCATTTTATAGGTGTTATTATGAACATCAAGCTTTTTACAAATGATTAAGCTCAGGCTGAAAAGGTATTGAATAACTTTTGCTTGAGTTTACAGGGATTTTTAAATTCTTGACAGCTTTTTTCACTAAAAGTACAATGGCATTCAAGGAGATGACAGAATGCATTGTCCCTTTTTACGGCTATAAATTCTGTTGCTAACTGTGTATGTGTAAGAGCAAGGAAAATTTGAGAAATGTCATGCCTCATTCCAAACTCCATAATCCTTAATGCTTACACAGGATTACCTACTTTGATCTCATTACCCTATCTGGGGTTCCCCTTTGTCTCCATCTTCAGTACAAGAGCAATCTATTTTGTTTCCCACCCTCTCATTCCCATTCATGTCATCAGTTATTGAGTGATGTTTCATTATGTCTGAGACAAAATGCTAGGCACTGAGTATTCAAAAATGGCCAGCTCTTTGTGACCACATGGATTGACCTATAGGATATTGTGCTAAGTAAAATAAGTCAGAGAGAAAAAAAGCAAATACCATATCACTTATACGTGGAAACTAAAAACAAAACAAAACAAAAACAAATGAGCAAACAAAGCAGAAGGAAACTCATAAATACAGAGAAAAAACTGATGGTTGTCAGAGGAAGCAGGGATGACAGAGGGGTAAAATAGGTGAAGGGGATTAAGAGATCCAAACTTCCAATTATAAAAGAAATAAGAAATGGAGTGGTGCCTAGGTGGCTCAGCCTATAAAGCATACACCTTGATCTCAGGGTGAGTTCAAGCTCCATGTTGGGTGTGGACCCTACATAAAATCAATCAATCAATGAGTCGTGGAGATGAAAAGCACGGTGACACATGGTACTTACACATATCATGGTGAGCTTTGCATAATGTATAAAATTGTCAAATCACTATGTTGTGTACCTGGAACTAATGTAACAGTATAGGTAAACTACACATCAATAATAATTTTTTTCAAAAATTGCTCTACTCATGGCTCCTGTTCTTAAGTTTTCACATAATCATTTGAATATACATGTATATTCATAAATATTTTCTTTGTAAAATGGTGATTGGAAAAATGGAGGGATGCATACATAATTATAGCAATGTAAATAATGTTTCTCTTTGAAAGTGTTAATCTTATTTTTAAGGTAAAATATTGATAACTATTTATGAATTAATGTATTACTTTTCTCATCTACATGTAGTATAGATTAAGTTATTTATACAAAGAAGTGAATAATTTAAGGAATTTTATGTGGAAACTAGTTTAAGGAATTCCATAGAAAGTTGATATTATAATTTTTTATATATAATAAAGAGAGAAGCTTTCATTCTATCATTCTACTATGTAGGCCACTTGCTATGTATTTGGAATAAATAGCTATTTTATATAAAGGTGTTAATTTAACTTTATATTGATAGCTGTTTGTTATTTTACTCCAGAAACATAAAAACATATACTAGATATAATGAGTTGGGGGGGGTATGATCCAAAATTGGAATATGGTGTTATCATAAAAGAATATCATATCAAAGAAGGAATATTTGACAACATGCTATTCTAGTTAGCATAGCAATAGAATTTAAACATTTAGGAGTTTGAAATATTATTTTACTAGGTTACTAAAGTTTATAGATGGGCTCAGTAAAGAGTAAGAGTATTGTATGGAAGTACCCTCATAATCCTCCTAAGATGCACAATAATACACATAAACAGAGTGTTGCTGCTGATAATTACATCATAGCTGCATGGCTGAATAAAAAAATATTGACATTACTAATCCATAAATATTGCCATTGTATTCTTTAATATTAATAAATTAGTAATGATGCAAATAATCTTTTAAGTGTACAGAGCTGTTTTTAAGACTCCCACTTTAGGAAAATGTCAGTTATGAAACACATGAAAATAGTAGTTCAAACATGAAATAGCCATAGAAAGTTTCTGAATATGTCTTAATGAGGTTCTTCAATAGATATGTGAGCTGCAGTAAAAGCAAGATGAGCATCAGAACTTGGACATAATTATCTCATTGAATTCTTACCATAATCATTTGACATGCATATAATCACCCCTGTTTTTTTCAGATATTGAACTGAGGATGAGGAAATTCAAGTAATTATGTTTAAAATCCCAGAACTATCAAGCAGAAGAATCAAAATTTAATTACAAGAAGTCTTAGAGGCACTAAGATGCATAGGAAAATTAAAGCAGTACAAAACAAAAAAATACATGGACCTAGACTGAAGAAATCATAGGAAAAATATCAAGACATAACAAATTTTGGTACTATGGGGTTAGTCAACAATCTATATAAATTATAACTTCATATTTTAGTACATACATAATTTTGGCCATATTATGTAACCTCTTTGAAAGACAGACTACATATATGAGAATATATAAATAATTATACTTGTTTTCAGTTTAGTTGCAATTAATGTAATATATACTAGCCATTTATTAAAAGCCAGTCACCCATAACAATTAAGTAGTTCCCTTCATTTCCCTCACTTTGGGGAAATATATACTCTAATGAAAAAAATATAACTTGTATTCATATAACTAATACTCAGAAAAGAATGTGTGTAATGCTTATAGCATTCTCATAGAAAAGTTTTAAAATGTTTTGAAACCTGTCTTCTTCTAAGGATTATTTGGTTTCTATAAGAGCAATGCTTTATTATGGTTAGATGTTTATTACTGTATATGTTTTCATATTCACAATTTATTCTGTCTGCCTTACATGTAGTGAATAATTTCCAAGTTTCAACTCTATAAAACTTAGGTTCTAGTCCAATGTCTTGGATTCTGTAACTATTGAGGAATATAATTATATGACACCCCTCTTTGTCTTAATTTTCTCATATGTAAAACTGAATAGAGTTTTCTGCCAAACTGTATTCATAGAGATATGGGGGGGAATAGGCAAATTGATGCAAAATCACTTAGAAACTTAATAGGTTGATAAAATTATTATTGCACCTCATTTTTGATGTTAATAAAGTGATTTTTATTAAACTTTCAGCACTATGCATACTTTTAATTGCTAAGATGCCCAAATAGTTGACGCTAGCTAAAAATAATACTTTTTCAGTATGCTCATGAAATTCTTCAAGAAACATATATATCATAGCTAAGTATTTTGCCCTATATTTCTGTAAAATGTCAGAACCTCAAATAGTCAAAGAACTTTACATTTAAATGTAGCAAAGATTTCACCACAGGAATGCAAACCTGGCTTTTCAAAAAAAGAATGCAGCTATTTAAGGTGAAGTGTACTGATATCCACAAGTTACTTAAGTTACATACCAAAAATGAAAGGGGTGGATGGATGGATAGTAAGATAAACATTTGGATCTATATGAGGAAACCAATTTCAGCAAAGTATTAAGAATACAATCTCTATAGTGAGTAAATGAGTATTCATTCTAAAATTCTTTGAATTTTGCTTTGGAAAAAAATGGGCCATTCAGGTAGAAAAATTAGCCATTAGAATCTGTGTCTATACCACACCCTATGACTTTCAGTGTTTATTTCTTTTTATCATCCAGGGTCCTATGCGCTGTCCCACCACACCTCATCCACCTCACTCCCTTATCCCTTCACTCTTTATTTTGTCTATGGCTTCAGTCTTGGTGCTGTGTCCTTTCAGCGCTAACAGCTGTTTAATTTCCAAGTGATGTTTTTCTGTTGTGACATGTGCTGTACTAACTGCACCTTCCTCCCAACTGCCTCCAACACAAATATCCATGGGAGATGGGTCAGCAATGTTAAATCCATACATTCCCCATGAGGAAAACTGAGACAAAGAAGAAAAACCAAATGGTGTAGGCATTTGCCATTCTATAAGGAGATGATTTTCAAATCAAATATATTTTTTAATTTTGTTAATGTTGATTTTATTTTTGTGAGAGAGAGTGCAAGTGAGGGAATGGCAGGGGCTGGTGCAGAGGATCTGAAGCAGGCTCTGTGTTGACATCAGAGAGCCTATTCAGGGCTTGAACTCATGAGATCACAACCTGAGCCAAATTTGGACGCTTAACTGACTGAGCCACCCAGGCGCCCCTCAGAATATATATATTTTAGGAAGCTGCAATGATATATTGGAATAAAGTATTTTAATAACCATTTACCAAAAGTGGACTC
Source organism: Acinonyx jubatus (assembly GCF_027475565.1). Classification (NCBI taxonomy): domain Eukaryota; kingdom Metazoa; phylum Chordata; class Mammalia; order Carnivora; family Felidae; genus Acinonyx; species Acinonyx jubatus. The sequence continues at coordinate 78,743,312 of NC_069390.1, forward strand.
CCCTTAATTTTAATTTTAAGGTAGATGAATCAAGCAGTCAGTAGCAGACTGCTTTCATTGTTGTTATTTGTTTCTCCTATTGTTACAATTCTTTCTCTGATTAAACATTTATTAAGAATCTGCCATATGGTAGTCTGCCTACTCCAAATAATCATGTTTTGATGTATGTTAGTGACAGATTTCAATTTTCTTCTATGTTTGATCTTATTTCTCTTTTTTCTATTTAAACAAAATCTTGTATTTGGCATTCCAAGTTTTCTAGTTGTGTTTTTTGAAACTACCATCAGTAGTATGTGATGAGAAGAGCTCTAGAATAGGAGACAGAAGACAGAATTTCTAAGAAATAATTAGCCATGTATTTTAATAGACTTTTTGAGCTATGTAAATAATTTAACTTTTGACCTCCTTTTTAATGTTTTTTTGTTTCATTTATAAATTAAAGAGACCAAACTGGATGATTTCTTTTTTCCAAGGTTTATTTATTTATTTTGAGAGAGAGAGAGAGTCTGAGCAGTGGAGAGGCAGAGAGAGAGAGGGAGAGAAAGAATCCCAAGCAGGCTCCACCCTGTCAGTACACAGCCCGATGTGGGGCTCTATCAGGCAAACTGTAAGATCATGACCTGAGCTGAAATAAAGAATTGGACACTTAACTGACAGAACCACCCAGGTTCCCCTACCTGGATGATTTCTAATGTTTATTCCTGTTCTATCATTTTGTCTACTTCTTTATGACTAAAATCCTTCACTGTATAAAGCATTAAATGTCTAGAGGAATACAATCAAAATCAAATTCTAATTATACTCCAATAAAAATTTAAAAATCAAATAAAATATAAAATTCTATTTACACAATTGTTTCCTATTATTTATTTAGATAATTATTTAGTCTGTTTTTCAGTATTTTCTGTTATTCAGTTAGCTATAACAAAGTTTCCAGGGGATCGCTACATTCTAAAATCATATTTATAGAAATATTAATTTAAATATAAATTTTATTTTGACAGTGTATTGGGGTAGAGTACACACCTAAAGGAAACATGTAGATAGGTCTTCATTCAGGGGGCTAATTGAAATAATAAAAGACTCTGCCTTTCCTTACCATATTGCAAAAAAAAGTAAAACACAATGATACAGTAGAAAAAGTACAGTTTGTGTTCAAAGCCAAGTTGAGATACTTGGATGGTGTATAACTTTAGGGGAGCTACTTCTGTGAACTTGATCACATTATTAACATTGACTTCTCATGATTGGGTTACATACTGAAAATAATATATTTGTAAAACATTTGCCATAGATTAGTGTTACATATAATAAAACATTAAAATCAGCTCAGAATGTGAAAGATGGTCTCAAATTTTGATAGTAATAGTCATTGGCAACAATATACTAATCAAATAAAGCAACTGCAGGTAAAACTTGTTTGAAAGGATGATGTTAATACCCTTCAGTCAGGATAAAGCAAACAATGAGTAAATTGTAAATAACTTCAAATTAATTTTTAGTGAATTAAACATTCTTATATTTTGCAAAGGACATGACCCTGAAAGAATTTCATATAATATACTAAGTAAGGCTGAGGATGTTCTTTATTTCAGCTACTCATTTTTTTCTAACACCTTCAACATACTACACCTACAGCTTCTTGAATTTCCTCACCAAATATGTTATATTTTCATGCACTTCATGAAGCAATATCAATTGCTTCTCCAGTTCCAAAGCATAAGACACTCACTGTCCTGCTTGTTCTCTAATAATCCTTTTCTCTTGTCTATTTACTCTTATCTATTTGTTTATCCATTTCTACCAAAATTGCTTTGTAGAGTAATTGTCCCTTTACATCTCTGGTCCTCCCTCCCACTCACATTTACTTGAGTTTATTAGGGTCAGATGGTATATCATACCCTTCTGAGTAGTTTTAGTATTTTTTTTTTTAATGACACACAGCAAACATTCAATATGGGCCCTTTAAATAAGCATAGTGATTAAGATAATAAAGTTTGAGATTTATTAAATGGATATTTATTTTACTACCAATGATAAAGAAAATTTAAATAGAATATAAAATAATATGCTGACATTAGAAAAAAATAGAACCTCTGCAGCTTAGTTTTCTTACTTTACAGATGAAGACCTAAGAAATCTAATATGATGTGAGGAAAGAATTCCTAGTATATTAGTTCACTAAGGCTGCCATAATAAAGCACTGCAGACTGGATGGCTTAAACAACAGAAGTGTAGTTTGCCACAATTCTGTAGACTAGAAGTCTGAAATCAAGGTGTGGATAGGGCTGGTTTCTTCTGAGGTCTTTCTCCTTGGCATATAGATGGCTATCTTCTCCCTGTATTTTTTCGTGGTCTTCCATCTGTTTATGTTCATGCCCTAATCTCTTTTTCATATAAGTACACATCAGATTAGTACATATATCTTCAGTTTAACTTTCTTGCCTTTTCTTTTTAATGCTTATTTATTTATTTTGAGAGAGAGAGAGAGAGTGAGAGAGAGAGCACTAGTGCACATATGCATTCACAGGCACGAGGGAGAGGCACAGAGAGAGACAGAGAGAGAGAGAGTGAGAAAGAAAGAATCCCAAGCAGAGTCCTCACTGTCAGCATAGAATATAACACAGGGTTTGATCCCACAATTAGGTCTCACAACCTGAGCCGAAATCAAGAGTCCAACGCTTAACTGACTGAGCCACTCAAGGGCTCCACTCTCTTGCCTTTTTAAAGACCCTGTTTGCAAATACAGCCACATTCTGAGGTACTAAGGGTTAGGATTTCTACATAAGAATTTTGGATAAAAACAATTCAGTCTAAAAGATCTAACTGGTTAGCAGATAGTTAATTTCCATTGAACTAAAATTCAATTTCTTTGAATTATTTAAGTATTATACTTATTAAAAATTTTGGACCACATTTTGCAAATAGATTTCCAGAAGATCAAAACATAATAAAAGCAATGCACCTTTGACCAGTATGACCTCTAATATCAAGTTTAGAGGATACATGGAGCAAAGATCTGTAAAGGTATAAAAACAGACAAGAAAATGTTAAAACAAAAATCATAAGGGTAGTTGACATTTCCATATGTTAAAACATAATGTAAAGAAATAATAATTAAAAGTTTGTCAAATCATAGAATTAAAAGACTTTGACATTACAACAGAAATAAAGAACAAAATCAATGGAACAGAGTAAATAATCCCCAGAGACCGAATAATATATTAACATTAAGTTTATATTAATATAACCTCTCACCCATAAGAGAAAATATAGACACTTGAACAAATGTTGAGACAAGTTGTATACATTTAGAACAAAGTAAATGTTAACACCCTTTTCACAACCTGAATAAAATTAAATACATTTCTTTTTTTGTTGATTTTTATTTAAATTCTAGTTAGTTAACATACAGTATAATATTAGTTTCTGTGATTCAACACTTCTGTACAACTCCCAGTGCTCATCACAAGTGCACTCCTTAATCCCCATCACTTATTCAACCCATCCCCCCACCCCCCGCCCCTCTGGTAACCATCATTCTCCATAGTTAAGAGGCAAGCCAAGAAACACTCTTAAAATTAAATACTTTTATTACATAAATAAAAAATTTGGGACACCTGGGTGACTCAATCGGTTAAGTGTCTATCCATTCATCAGTGGATGGACACTTGGGCTGTTTTCCATAATTTGGCTATTGTAAGTAATGCTGCTATAAACATCGAGGTGCATGTGCCTCTTTCAATCAGCATTTTTGTATCTTTTGGGTAAATACCTAATAGCACAATTTCTGGGTTGTAGGGTAGTTCTATTTTTAACTTTTTGAAGAACCACCATATTGTATTCCAGATTGGCTGCACCAGTTTGCATTCCCACCAATAGTGCAAGGGAGTTCCCTTTTCTCCGCATCCTCCCCAATCCCTGTTGATTTTTGTGTTGTTGGTTTTAGTCTTGGCAAACACACACTCACACTACATCGTTGTTAAAGTATTATGAAAAAATTCCAAAGCTCATCTAAATGCCTTTTATATGTACTAAGGCCATAGCCTTGAAAGTCTTTCATATGTTTGATACAGTGCCATATAAACATATACATAGATTGTTAATCACCAGGAAAATAGACAACAGTTCTAATTTCCCCAACTTCAAATACTTCAATTCATAAATGTTTTCCATGCATTTACTTATTTTCTATAGATTATATTAAGGAATGGAATATCTATATCAAATGATTCCCTCTATATATATCCATTTATTATAAAATTGCCTCAAAATACATATTTTATGTGTACATATAATATATATATGTTATCAAATTGTTTTACAAAATATATATTTAATATGCACCTACTATCAAAATGTTTTAAAAGTATATTATGCATTTTTATATAAAATATTATATGCATATATATCAAAAATTTAAAAATATACTTATTAATATCAAATATTTATTTGTCATATTATCACATATTATATTATCATATATCATATATCACTGTCATACATCCCATATTGTAGTGACATATATTCACCACAATTAACCTTCTCTTATAACTAATGTAGATGAATATATTTTCATACACTTGTGCATTTATAGCTTTTTCACATTAATTGCATGTTAATAAATTTTGACAATATTTTTTCACTTATTCTTTTCTTTTTGGATTTTAAAATATTTTGTTTTATATCTTTTTCAAATAGTTCTTCCAGACATTCATTTACTTTTTAATTTTGTGATTTCTCTTTGTGGGCTGATTTTTTTTACAAAGTGTTTTTTTTTTTTAATGTTGATTTTTTAAAGAGACAGACAGAGTGTGAATGGGGGCAGAGAGAGAGGGAGACACAGAATCCAAAGCAGGTTCCAGGCTCTGAGCTGTCAGCACAGAGCCCGACTCAGGGCTTGAACACACGAACCATGAGATCATGACCTGAGCCGAAGTCCGATACTTGTACAATTGAGCCACCCAGGTGCCCCTCTGTCTACTTATCTTTCTATCTCAACTAAAAAGACATAATTTAAACAATTGTCCAACATTAATATTGTATGTTCATAATTCTGGGAGTTTGAGTTAAGCTGGGGATTTCAGGGTGAACTAACTATTTGGCAACAAAGATAGACTTTTTTGGAAAAGAGTGTAGTTTCTGTGGTTTGATAGAAGACATAAATTATTGGGGCGCCTGAGGGGCTCAGTTGGATAAGCATCCAACTTCAGCTCGGGTCATGACCTCACAGTTTGTGGGTTCAAGCCCCGCATCTGGCTCTGTGCTGACAGCTCAGAGCCTGGAGTCTGCTTCGGATTCTGTGTCTTCCTCTCTCTCTGTCCTTCCCTCGCTCGTACTGCCTCTCCCTCTCTTCCTCAAAAATAAATAAACATTAAAAAAAAGAAAGAAAACATAAATTATTGTTTCTTCACTAAACAGACACCAAACTCATGTCAATGCAAAATGTCCAGAATGTGCCTGGCATTCCAAACAGCTGTTTGCCAATTTAAAAAGTTTTCTGAAAAGAAAAGGGACTTTTTACATTCTTTTTCAAAGAAAAAGTACATGGTTTGTGGAGCAGGCCCCATAGGAAACAAAAACAAAAACAACCAAATAACTTTTCTGACAGTTCACACAAATTTTTCTCTTTCACTTAGATACCTAAGTAAAGAATCTTTTTCTTTTCTTTTTTCCTTTTTTTTCTTCTTCTTCTTTTTTTTTTTTTTTTTTGCTTCTTTTTATAAAGAGTTTGTGTTTGTGAGGGAAAAGTCATTCTAGCTATAAGACTAGCTGCCATTTAAAGATAGCCAGCCACTCCGCAATGATGCAAAAGGCATTTCAGCAGTGTTAAGATTTACAGTTAGGCAATGTAAGAGCACAAGGTGGTTTGAATCAGAACTATGGACACAGACAAGGCAGTTGAGATGAAGACAAAATGAAAAACATAAAAACTCAAACAACACAAATTATGTTTTAGGGAAAAAAGCTGGTAGTATACAACAATGCCTGAGGCTCAGACTTTGATATCAGATAGAAGGTGAAATCCCATCTGACTGCCATTACTTATGACCTTGAGCAATTTACTCAATCTTGTTAACTTCTATTTCTTCACTAGTAAATGAAATGAATTACACATCAGTATTTTGAAGTGGTTGATAACATAAGACATAAATTTCTGAGTCCAATATATGGCATATGTTAGACAATAAAACATATCAGTTGCTATTTTTACTATTATTATTATCATTATTATTACTATTGAAAATAAACTCTTAGGTATGAATACCATTAGTCATCATTTAATACTTTTGCTACACTTTTAAGACATTTTATCCAAAGGATATTTATGTCTGCTGAAGAAGAACTTCCATATAATAAAATATCTAGTGGTATCTAAGGGTAAATGAATTATAAAGTATCATTCTCTTGTATTACAAAATGATAATCACTAAAATATATTATTCTGCCAAGATTTTCTTTTCCTCTCATATAGAAACATTGTAAAGTCTCAGATGCCTTGCAGGCATTAAAACAATGTAAGTTTTCATTCCACTCTTAAAGCATTGAAGTGTTAGTTAAAATAATTATGTTTGAATGTTATAAATTAAAAAGTTCATTTTTAAAAATAATCTAAATAAGATATTGCAGGGTGATTTCGTACATAAGAATATATCATAGAGATAAAGAATGGTTTTTATATAATTATAGAGGAATTGCACAGCATGACACACAAGCATATACACCATACACACACTACCTCAGAGTAGTAAACAAGCTTATGATTGTCAGCATTCCTTCATGTGTTTGTATTTGCTTATGTCAAAAGATGAGTCAAAAAGTGACTAAGCAAATAAATATTTTTTCCCTAGAAATCGCTAAAAATATGCATCTGTAAAATCAAATTCTACAGCTCCATGCTATTCTGATAAAACATAGGAAATATTAAATAATTGGAATCTCTGGGGGTGCCTGGGTGGATCAGTCAGTTAAGCGTCCAACTTAAGCTCAGGTCAGGATCTCACAGTTCATAGGTTCGAGCCCCGCATCAGGCTCTGTGCTGGTAGCTCAGAGCCTGGATCCTGCTTTGGATTCTGTCTCCCTCTCTCTCTGCCCTTCCCCCACTCATACTCTCACTCTCTCTCTCTTAAAAATAAACATGAAAGAAAGAAAAAGAAAGAAAGAAAGAAAGAAAGAAAGAAAGAAAGAAAGAAAGAAAGAAAGAAAAGAAATCATTGGAATCTCTGGATACTGATATATTCTAATAATAAATGATAATTATGTAGAGCACTATGTGCGCTGAAAATATAAAATGCAAAATGTCATGATGTATACATGTGACACATATCCATGAGTCTGCAACAAAACCTATCTTGTGATTTGCACTGTTGTAATATGCTGTCATTCCATTAACTTTGTTTTTACCTTTTTTTGTGTCCTGGGCCCTCATACAACTTTTGGTAACTGAATTTATGCATGTTCTCTACTACCAGAGACTCTGATTTGATAAGCTTGCCTTTTCTCAATGTAGAAAACGTTTAAATCAATAAAACTCGATAGTATCCAGCACAATGTTGGCATAGAATTTACTTTTGTTAATAGTAAGTTATCTACCTATGTAGATTCTCACTTCACTCAACTCCTGAATTCCACAGTCCTGCCTGTCTTTGATGTTAATAGAAATTAACCCTGTTATTTGTTACCAATATATTCTAATTTCTACTTACTGTCTGCCAGACTGAATTTTCACACATTTCTTTCTTCAGACATTTATGTGACTACATGTCACTTAACTCTAGTATTGGGAATTTCGTCTTTTTTAATATTTTAATGTTTAATCCAGATATTATTTCATGTTCCAGTTATTTTCATCATATAAAATCCTTTCCAGACTCTGTATTCCTACTATCTATTCTCTCTCCTTTCTGCATTATCTACCCTTTCAACAGGGTAGACCACACTTTCTCATCTCTAGGGTGACCATATGCTTTGGGTTGGCTAAGATAGTTGCAATTACATCTGTTTGCCTGGTGAAGTTGTTGCCAGCCCTTGTATCACTTTTAAAATGTTCTGATTTACAGTCGGTTAAGCATCCGACTTCGGCTCAGGTCACGATCTCGCGGTCCCTGAGTTCGAGCCCCGCGTCGGGCTCTGGGCTGATGGCTCAGAGCCTGGAGCCTGCTTCCTGGTCTGTGTCTCCCTCTCTCTCTGCCCCTCCCCCGTTCATGCTCTGTCTCTCTCTGTCCCAAAAATAAATAAACGTTAAAAAATATTTAAAATGTTCTGATTTAGATGATAAATGTTATTCTCACCCTAATAATTCAATACATTCCATAAAACACTAACATTAGAATCTTTTCCTCACTAACATGAAATTTTGCTCACCAAAATTACAAAGATTCATATTTTCCAATGACAAGTAACGTCAGCCTTTATCTTACTGGATTCCTCTTCCATTTGACACTGTACCCTTCACTCCTTCATATGCCAATGATCTCTTGGAGTCCATAATTTCACATTATCTTCATTCTTTTTCTCTGTCTTCTTGTTCTACTTCTCCCTTGCTCATACTACTTCTTCTCCCTTTCTTTTAAATACTAATATTGCCCAATATTTTTTTTATTGCCCCATTGCTCTTGTGTATATTTTCCTAAGGTTATTCTATGACATTTCTCATCCCACTTATGTAAATGGAGATGATTCCCAAACTAATATCTCCAACATATCTCCCTGCTCTACCACTCCTTCTCTATATAAATTTCATAGAACTATTTTTCATATCTATTGTGCCCCTTGAGTGGTAATATTACTGTCCTGGTTAATAATGCATTTTTATCACTAATCTTCTTTTCTTTAGATGTAACCCTTTAAGATTTATTCCTGGACTGCAATGGTGTTTTAACACTCATAAGTCAATCAACATATTATACCACATTAATTTTTTTTAAAAAAAAGGATAAGAGTCATATGATCTCTTCACTAAATGCAGAAAAAGCATTTGACAAAGTCCTTTCTTCATAAAAGCCATCAATGAAGTAGGGATAGAGGGAACATACCTAAATACATAAATGTAATATACAAAAGGCCCACAAACTAATATCATCCTCGGTGGGGAAAAATGGAGAGCTTTTCCTCTACAGTCAGAAACAAGACAAGGATGTCCACTCTCACCATTGCTATTTAACATAGTACTGGAAGTCTGGGCTTCAGCAATCAGACAACAAAAGAATAAAAGCCATTCAAATAAGCAAGAATCCACACTTTCTCTTTTCACAAATAACATGATACTCTATGTAGAAAATCCAAAAGACTACACCAAAAAAAAAAAATGCTACAACTTATACATGAATTCATTAAAGTCATAGGACATAAAATCAACATACAGAAACTTGCATTTCTATAAACCTGTAATGAAGCGGCAGAAAGAGAAATCCAAGGAATGCCTGACTGGCTCAGGCAGTTAAGCATCCAACTCTTGATCTCTGCTCAGGCCATGATCTTGTGGTTTGCGGGATGCAGCCCTGCAATAGGCTCCGCTCTGACAGTGCAGAGCCTGCTTGTGATACTCTCTCTCCCTCTCTCTCTCCACCGTTCTCCTGTTCACACATAAACACACACACACACACACACACACACACTCACACTCACTCACAATAATAAATAAACTGAAAAAAATGAAAGAAATAGAAATCAAGGAAATGATCTAATTTACAATTGCACAAAAAATTGTAAGATACCTAGGAATAAATCTACCTACCCAAAGAGGTGGAAGATCTGTACTCTGAAAACTATACAACACATATGAAAGAAATTGAAGATTACACAAAGAAATGGAACACATTTCATGCTCATGGATTGGAACAAATATTGTTAAAATGTTCATACTCCCCAAGGCAATCTACACATTTAATGCAATCCCTATAAAAATAACACGAGCAGTTTTCATATAGCTAGAACAAATAATCCTAAAATTTGTATGGAATCATAAAAGACCCAGAATAGCCAAAGCAATCTTGAAAAGGAAAAGCAAGCCTGGAGGCATCACAATTCCAGACTTCAAGCTGTATTACAAAGCTGTAGTAATGAAGACATTACGGTACTGGCACAAAAACAGAAACATAGATCAGTGAAACAGAATAGATGCACTACTATATGGTAAACTAATCTTTGACAAAGCAGGAAAGAATATCCAATGGAAAAAAAGACAGTCTCCAAAAACTGGCATTGATAAAACTGGACAGCAACATGCAGAAGAATGAAACTGGACCACTTTTTTACAGCATATAAAAAAATAAATTCAAAATGGATGAAAGACCTAAATGTGAGACAGGAAACCATCAAAATCCTAGAGGAGAGTACAATCTTTGACCTTGACCATAGCAACATTTTACTAAATATGTCTTTAGAGACAAGGGAAACAAAAGCAAACATGAACTATTGGGATTTCATCAAGATAAGAAACTTCTGCACAATGAAAGAAATAACAAAACTAAAAGGCAACCTTTGGAATGGGAGAAGATATTTGAAATGACATATCAGATAAAGAGCTAGTATCTAAAATCTATAAAGAACTTCTAAAGCTCAACACCCCAAAATTAATCTACTTAAGAAATGGGTAGAAGACATGAATAGAAATTTTTCCTAAGAAGACATACAGATGGCCAACACATACATGAAAACATGCTCAAATCACTCATCTTCTGGGTAACACAAACCAAAACCACAATGAGATACCACCTCACCCCTGTCAGAATGTCTAAAATTAACAATACAGGAAACAACTCATGTTGAGGAGGATGCAGAGAAAGGGGAACCTTCTCTTACACTGTTGGTGGAAATGCAAACTGGGGCAGCCACTCTGAAAAACACTATGGAGATTCCTCAAAAGTTAAAAGAAAAAGAATTACCCTATGACCTAGCAATTTGCCACTGGGTATTTACCCAAAGGATACAAAAATACAGATTCAAATGGGGAACATGCACTCCAATGTTTATAGTGGCATTATCAACAATAGCCAAACTATGGAAAGAGCCCCAATGTCCATGCGTTCCATGAATGGGTAAAGAAAATGTGGTAGATATATACAATGGACTATTACTCAGCCATCAAAAAGAATGAAATCTTGCTATTTGCAAGGACATTGATGGAGCTAGATTGTATTAGGCTAAGTGAAATAAGTCAGAGAAAGACAAATATCATATGATTCCATGCATATGTAGAATTTAAGAAACAAAACAGATAAACACAAGAGGAAGAAAAAAAAAAGAGAAAGAGGGAGGTAAGCCATAAAAGAGACTCTGAACTACAGAAAACAAACTGAGGGTTGCTGGAGGTGTGGTGGGTGGGGGATGGGCTAAATGGGTGATGGGTTAAGGAGGGCACCAGTTGTGATGAGCACTGGGTGTGATATGTAAGTGATGAAGCACTAAATTCTACTCCTGAAACTAATATTATACCATGTTAACTAACTAGAATGTAAACAAAAACTTGAAACATTAAAAAAAAGAATATAATACCTAAAAAAAGATTTAACCCTTTAAAATCTGTCTTCTAACTAAAATAAAAGTATCTCATTCTTGCTTAAAATGTTTCAGTCTCTTATTTCTTTCTGAAATTCAAATTCTTATAATGGCAAGTAAGATTCTTTATTATAGGACCATTGTTTTACTTCTTCAGTCTTCTCTCACTTCCACATGTTGTACTTTACATTATATTTGCTAACACAAAGAATTGCTTATATATCACCACAAACTCTGGGTTGTTTCTGATCTCCATTCCATTATTCTTTCTTTCCCTCCTTCCTAGATAGCTAATCAAATAGCTCATACTTATCCTTCACTACTAAGCCCAGACCTCACATACTCAAGAGTCATCCTGAGCGCTTCAGGATGAATTAAATAGTTTTCTAACTCACCTCTCTTTTAATTCAACCTTCCAGATGTAATCACCCTCATTATGTCACCCAAAACATATTGTATAGGTATATTGATTAGCAGATTCATCATACTGTTGGTGTCCATTTCTTCAATGGATAAATGAGAGATTTTACAGGAATACAGTGTATCCCATCTTTTTTTTCTTTTCTTTCTTTTTTTTTTTCCCCTAGCACTATAGGAGCTCCTTTTTGAACTATGACTGGAGAATATTCTTCTATTTCTCTACAATATATATAAAACTGGCTGCAGCTGCAGCAGAAGCAGCTGTAACAATAAAATCTGCATTTCCATCTTGAAAATTATAGGGAATATGGAGAATCTGTCATGTTGAGGAAATTCCCTGAAATTAAATATCATACTTGTTTCAGGGATCTCTAAGTTGTTTGGAGAATTGTTTCAGTAAAAACTAGTAACAAAATGCTATTCTCATACATGAAGAAATGACCCAATGGTTATATCAGCTTTAAGCTTAGAATTTTATAAAGTAATAATGGATTTGCATTAATGTAAACCAATAAAAATATAGCTTCTCTTTATTTAGTGTCACCCATAATTTATATTTTGAATATATCTACAATGAATGTATTTGTTAAAAAAAGACTTTATATTTATTTTTCATAGTGAAACTTTCCACAAAATATTTTATTATGCTTAAAAATTACCTACAATCCAAGGAAAAATATCAGAATTTTTAAAACATACTACTTTGAGTGAGGAATTTGGTGTTTGGTAAGTAGAATAAATAACACATTAAAATGATTATGGCAATTTTTAATCCCTTGATAAGAGAATGTCCTTGATTTATCAGATATAATTCTTGTTGGTTGTAATTAGCCATTTTTCTTGCAAAGTTTGAAAGCAGTTTTCTTCATTGTTTCTCTTAAATTTGAATCTTGTCTGAATAAAATCCATCATTGTTATGGATGCCATTAAGTGGTGGTATTTATACACAGATGTAAAAACTACACTAATTCAATGTCTTTCAGGTATTCTTGAGAAAGTATCTGAATTCATACAAGAATTTTGTTTTCAGTGGCAAAAATTATAATTTTTCATGTTAGAAATAGGTATAGTGATTTGAATCCTTGTTACTGTTTATGTTCTATTATAAGAGTCTGCAGAATACCTAATATCAAGCCTTTCCTGTCTGCAGAAATTTTATTGTATTGTTTTGATTATTAAAACCCTTGATAAACACCTAATTGTTTTAGTAAGCTGTAAGAATGCATATTAACTTTTTGATATAAGTTTCTTTTTGTTTTTTTTTTTTTTTTTTTTTTTTTAGAGAGACTGAAGCAGGGAGGTTTATATCAAACATAAAATAATCACTTGATAAAAATTGAGTAACAGCTATGACATTTCGTGATTTGTATTACAATCTACCAGTTTTACTTAGCAGTGTGCAAGACTAGGTAACATAGGTAAGGAGCCTTGGATATTTAGGCTCCTGATGCAATTTACAGATACTGAGTGTTAGGTAAACAGTAACAAATGAGGCTAACTGAGAACTGGAATACTTCAATAACCTCTTGGACTATTTTCAATCTTATTCCCACAATATTTTCTCTTATGAAAGAACTAGAACATTGGAAAGGAGAGATATTAGCTGTTTATTTATGGATTTCATACTACTTGCTTTTAGGGAATAGATGATTGATATAATTTTTAAGATTATCTATCATATCCAATGGTAATTGAAACCTGTAATTGTTTAGGTCAAAAACCTTGGAAGCATTCCTGATTCTTCTTTCATAATCATGTATCTAAAACCAACAGCTCCTTTCAAAAACCAATTTATAATCAAAACACTTTACATCACCTCCAATGCTACCACTCAAGCCTAAACCAGCAGAATCTCATGCTTAGATTATTGCAATATCTTCTAAATTGCTCCATCTCTACCCTTTCCCCTTCCTCTGTCGTCTTTTTCCAACACAACAGCCAGGGTAATCCTTTCAACATGCAGGTCAGATCATGACACATCAGTGCTCCGAAACTTCCAATATTTCCATCATACTCTGAGTAAAGCAGTGACACACAAATTCATTATAATGCCCCACAAGGCCTGTACCTGTATCAATTTTCTATTGCTGTGTCAATTTAGGAAGCTTAAAACCACACACATTTACTATCTCACAATTTCCATAGACCATGCATCTGGACATAGTTTATCTGGGTTCTCTGTTTCAGATCTCACCTGCCTGAAACCATGGTACTGAGCAGAAACAGTCTCATCAGTGGTTTGGGGAAATTTCTGCTTCCATACTCCCTCAGGTTGTTGACAGAATTTACCCTAGTTTGTTGGTGGTTGGAGACAAAGGCCTTTGTTTTCTTCCTGCTTGTCAGAAGCAGATTACTCTGTGTTCCTGTAGAGGTCACTCACAATCCCTTGCCATGTGAGCCTCTCTGGAGACCCTCTTAGAATATGACAGGCTTATTTCTTCAAAGTTAACAGTGGAGGAGAACCTCCAATGTGTTTGTCTAGTGTGTATATAAACATAAAATGGCACTGCCGTAAGGAGAGTGACATCTGATCTTTGCCATCTTCTTTTGCACCTTTTGCCATAGAGAGAAGCAAAGACAGGTCCTGCTCACACTCAAGGGAGGGGATTATACAGGAAACGAATATGGAGACCACTATAGTATCTGTCTACGACAAGGCCCTACATGATCCCACTCACTGCTTCTCTAACTTCTTCATGTACTACTCTCTCTCTTGCCTGCTGTATTGGAGTACAGTTCGAACTTTTTGCTGCTCCTTAACTCTCAAAGCATACTATTACTCTAAAGTCTCCATGCTCGGGGTGCCTGGGTGGCTCAGTTGGTGAAGCGTCCGACTTCGGCTCAGGTCATGATCTCACGGTGTGTGAGTTCAGGCCCCGCACTGGGCTCTATGCTGACAGCTCGGAGCCTGGAGCCTGCTTCAGATTCTGTGTCTCCCCCTCTCTTTGCCCATCCCATGCTTATGCTCTGTCTATCTCTGTCTCTCAATAATAAATAAATGTTAAAAAAAAATTTAAAGACTCCATGCGCATGCTTTTCCCTGGTGAAACAGGTCTTTCTGAGGAAAGAAATGCATGTGATAGGTACCTGTACTGCCTTTGCATCCATCCTCAAATATAAGCTCATCAGGAAGGACATCCCTGACCACCCTATAAAATGCAGCAAGCCCCATACTCCTCACTCTGTATCCCTGCAATACTTTTCTCCACAGAATATGTCTCCACTTGACATTTTATTTCTTTATTTTTTTTTAATGTTTTATTTATTTATTTATTTATTTATTTATTTATTTATTTATATTTTTTTTTGTGAGAGAGAGAGAGACAGACAGACTGCCAGAACATGAGCAGGTAGGGGCAGAGAGAGACACACAGAATTCGAAGCAGGCTCCAGGCTCTGAGCTGTCAGCACAGTGCCCAACAAGGGACTTGAACATATGACTGTGAGAGCATGACCTGAGCCAAAGTCAGACGCTTAACCGACTGAGCCACTCAGGCACCCCAACATTTTATTTTTAATTTTTTGTTTGTCTTCCCCACATCATCATATAAGCCCAACATTTTTTTACCACTGAATTCCTGCCCATTTACTGAGGAAGATTTCAATAAATATGCATACAATAGATTGCTGGACTGTTCCTTTGCTTTCTGAGTACAGACTGAATTGGATCAAAAATAAGTGTATAATATAGACTTATTATTTTATGTCTCCCTTCATTGTGTGTGAATTTGATGGATATATTTCAAGTTTAGCATCTATAACAGACTTATTCCCTGTGCATATAATCTGGTAGTAAGAGCCCTGATGGAAGGAAGACAGGAACACTCTGGCTCCTGGTTTAAATTTACTCAAATTTTTTCAGAGACCTTCCACAAAATACATATGTAATAAATCCTCATGGAAATAAGTAGGGTCTAAGCTAGTCTATTATTGGCAGCTCTACTATCTATAACCTTCAATCAACTAGAAATGATACAAAGTGATCACATGAAGCTGTGGATTATTCCTACTTTTTATCACATGGATTGTTAAACAATAGTTTTGAATATAGACCGTTGCTTCAAAAATGTTGCTACTTATGTTTTCATCCACTAACTTGAATACAATTCAAATGCAGTTTGTCAGTCTTACAGACTTGCATTTATAGCTGAGTTTGTTACATTTTCATGAAAATTCTACAGTTCCTAAGATAACACCATCAGGCACACATATGCAAATATGCACATCCAAACAAAATGAGACTTGGGATTCCAAAGGGAAGGAATATTATGCTAATGAGGCCAACAGAATTCAATGTGTGCCTTGGCAATAATAAGGAATCCTGAAAGAAGTAATTGGGATCAAGGTTATGAATACAAAAAAGATTAAATCAATGTGTAAATGTATGATGGGTCAAGATATTAGAATATGCTGCCAAAATACATTTCCTGGAGAAAATGAAGATCTGTATCCATATTAAAATTACCCTTCAAAGGGATATAATAACACTAGAAAGGAGACATGATTATGAATTTGATTTAGTTATAGGTTATATTGGAGCTAACTTGCCATATGAAGAAAGGGGATGAGGGCTATATTTTTCTTACCATAATCAAGAAAGGGAGAAAAGCAATTAACATAACAATAATTATAACACAATCTTCTGATAATAAGGTTACTGTAAGCAATCAACAAGACCTTGAAGTTGTTTATTTTAGTGTGCTTCTCAAAAACAGGCTTTATGTAATCCAAATAAACTACTTAAATCTGTTTTTTGTAGGAAAAAATCATCTTAACTTAATATTTGAAAGTCTTCACCTTGGGAAAAGACACTGTCTTGTGCTGTGGAAGAATTTTAAATTGCTTCAAGATTTTAAACAGAGATTTGGCAGTGCCTATCCAAATCTTTTACGCACATACCCTTCACCCGGCAATTGCACTGCTATTAATATTTTCCACAGAGAAACTCAATAAAGCAGGGAGGAGAGGTGATATATTCCATGTTGATCATTACAAAATTTATTGTAATAGGATACAAAAAAAAGCTGACATCAACATAAATGACCCTTAGTTTGGAGAAGGTTTAAATGAAATATGATACATATAAATGATAAAATACTAACCAACATTTTAGAAATAAGGCAAAATTCAGTGTGTTGATAGGGAAATATCTTTATAACATGGTAAAAATAAAACGATGCAATATAATTCTGTATAATATAATGACATTTGTCTATATTTAAATGTATGTGCATCTATATTTTATGATTTACATGTAGTATATATTACATATTACATAAATATATGCAATACATATAACATATTTTAATACATATCAATCTTAAAATATAGATGCACATACATAGACTATGTGGGCTGTGAAATCTTGGCTTCCTTGATTCGAACACTACTTTTGGGACTTTAGAAAGTTTCATCATCTTTCTGTGTCTCATATTTTCTTCTGTAATATGAACTGCAAAATTTGACATAACAAAATTAAAATAATATTAATTTTGAAGATTAAATAAATTAGTGAATGTATGCCTTTAGAACACTGCCTGTGATACTGTAAGCAGTCATCATTACCATTACCATCACTATCATCATCTCTATCATTATCATTATAGTGTGTGTGTGTGTGTGTGTGTGTGTGTGATTACTGGTTGAATATTTAAAATATTAAACGGTATACATCCTTTAAAATTTATTTTCGAGAGAGAGAGAGAGAGCATGAGTGGGGGAGACAAGAGGGAGAAAGAGAGAGAAGGAGAGAAAGAATCCCAAGGAGGCTCCACACTCAGTGCACTCAGTGCAGTTCCTGACACAGGGCTCAGTCCTACGACCCTGGAATCATGATCTGAACTGGAATCAAGAGTTGAACAGTCAACAAACTGAGCCACCCAGGCGCCCCTAAATTGTATATATATTTTAAAATATAATATAAACCAGGAAATTAAACTACTATTGAAATGCACTTTGCATGTCAGTTTGCTAGCATTGCTGTAGCCAAACACCACAGACTGCATGGCTTAAACACAGAAATTTATTTTCTTACAATTTTGTAGGCTAAAAATATGAAATCAAGGTGCTGACAGAATTGTTTCCCTCTAAGAATCATGAGGGGGAAAAAACTGTTCCTGGACTTTCTTGGGCTTGTAGATGGATGTCTTCCACCAATGTCTTCACATCCTTTTCCCTCTGTATGTGTCTGTGTCCAAATCTCTTCTTGTAAATACCATCAGTCTTATTGAATAAAGTCATATTTACTCCATTTTACTATAATTACCACTGTAAGGCCTTACCTCCAATAAAGGTCACATTCTGCAGTGAAATTAGGACTTCAGCATATGAATTTGGTGGGCATGGAGTTTGAGGAGGAACACAATTAAGCCTATAACTGTATGCTAAATACTAAACCCTCACTTGGTCACATTTTTGTTATTATAATTTGCATGTTTCAGAAATAGTATTATTGTTAACATCAGCATGCTCTATCTTTCTCCATTCCTTTATATTTTTATTAGTAAATATCCTTATTAATACACAGACATTAAAATTAGAACATAATATTATGATTATATAGGTAAATCTTCTAACACACTGGGCAAAGTAGACGATTGTTTCTTTTTTTAAGTTTTTATTTAAATTCTATTTAGTTAACAGATATGGTAAAATTGGTTTCAGATGTAGAATTTAGTGATTCATCACTTACATATAACACACAGCGTTATATGTAAGTGCCCTCCTTAGTACCCTTCTAACAAGTGCCCTCCTTAGTACTCATCCCCCATCCAGCCTATTTCACCACCCTCCACCCTTCTAGCGACCCTCAGTTTGTTCTCTGTAGTTCAGATCATTGTTCAGCTTGATGGCTTTCTACTGCTCTATCCTCTAGATCACTAATCTGTTCTCCTTCTTCTAGTCCTCTATCTATTCTAACGTATTTTTACTTTCAATTATTGACTTCTTCATCTCTGATTGGTTATTTCTTATGTTTTATATCTTTTTGTTAAGGATCTCACTGAGTTCATACACTCTTTTCTCAAGTCCAGTGTCTTTATGACCCTTACTTTAAATTCTCTATCAGACATATTACTTATCTCCATTTCATTTAGGTGTCTTGCTTTAACTTTGTTCTGTTCTTTCATTTGGGACATATTCTTCTGTCTCCTCATTTTGTCTAACTTGTCTATCTGTGTGTGTTAGCAAAGTCAGCTGTGTCACTTCATTTTGAAAATAGTGGCCTTATAAAGCAGAGATCCTTTAGTTCCCTACAGTGCAACAGCCTGGCACTTCAGGGATGTCTCCTGTGTGTTGTGTGCACCCTACTGTTATGGCTGAGCCATTTTTACCTTCAGTCCAGTCATCTGTGATGGCTCTTTGCCTGTTGTGTACAGAGTTTGTTCTTATGTTGTTAGTGGGTCAGTCTGGGGCTACCTTGTGCAGATGTTCTGTCAGAACAGGCATTTGCCAGAGACGCAGTAGAACCAAACTGCAGGACACTTTCCCTGTGTTGTCCTCTAAGAAGCTTTCATTGGTGGGCAGGACCTGCAGTCAGACCAGATGTCTGTCCTGAGCTCACTGCTTGGGCAGCTGTCTGACTGGTGTGTGTGGTTATCTTCCCCCTCTCTCTGAGGCAGAAGCCACTTTGGAGTGGTGCGAGCCCCTGTTGGAGCTACTTGCACACTATCAGGCTTGTGGCACCACTTTGGGTGGGATCTGGCCAAGAGCATATTGGAGAAGGCAAGTCTGCAGGAGAGCACATGGGAGGAGGCTTGTGATGCCAGCAAGGTCCATGCTGTAAGAGGGGACCTGCAGCTGCCCAGGACCATGTCAGGCAGGGTTGGAACAGGCAGATCTGCAGAAGCACCTAGGGTAGGCCATGTGGTTTTAGTAAGGTTTGCAAAGTTCTGCTTTGGGAGGGGATTTGGAACTGAGGCCTGGCTGGAGGAAGTGTGGCTGCAGGAGAACATGGGGGCAGGATGCACCGTTAGCAGTTAGGGAGGGAGTGTTGGACCATGCCCATTCCTGCAGGTGTTTGTGTGTCTAGGCTTGGGAAGTGGGGGTTGGGGGAATGGTGCCTGTTAGGTCTTGGAAAAGTCTCCCAAGGATACTTGCCCCTCCACCACATGCTCTGAGATTAGTAAACAAATCTCCCCCCAGTATATCCCAGGCATTTTTTTGAAAGCTTCATTTCTCCCTCTCTTCTCTCTTTATATCCCAGACTTTTCTTTAAACTGCTGCTTCTATGCTGTGTCTCAGCAGGGCTGTTTGTTGTGCTGTTTCTTTAAGGGCAGGGATTCACTTTTCTCTTGCAATCCCAACTCTCCCAGAACCAGCTTACTCTTTTTAAAAGTTCCAGTTGTTGCCCCCTTCCCTTGCGCCCTGGTGGGCCCGCAGGCGCTGTACAGCTGCCCCATCTACCTGGAGGTGCAGCACCAGTTGATGAGCATCCGGGAGCTGCAGGGACACAGAGAGAGGGAAGATGGCGGCGTAGGAGGACGCTGGCTCACCGCGCGTCCTGCTGATCACTTAGATTCCACCTACACCTGCCTAAATAACCCAAAACCGCCAGAGGATTAGCAGAACGGAGTCTCCAGAGCCAAGCACAGATGAGAGGCCCACGGAAGAGGGTAGGAAGGACGGCGAGGCTGTGCGTGCTCCAGGAACTGGCGGGAGGGAGCCGGGGCAGAGGGGCAGCTCGCCAGCCAAGCAGAGCCCCTGAGTCTGGCTGGCAAAAGCGGAGGGGCCTGACAGACTGTGTTCCGACAAGAAGCGCGACTTAGCTTCTGGGAGGTCATAAGTTAGCAGCTCTGCTCAGAAAGCGGGAAGGCTGGAGGACAAAGGGAGGGAGAGCTGCTGAGCCCCTGGAGGACAGAGCTCAGTTTGGTGGGGAACAAAGGCCCTCGCCAGCGCCATCTCCCCCGCCCATCCCCCAGCCAAAATCCCAAAGGGAACCTGTGCCTGCCAGGGAACTTGCTCACTCCGAGCAAACACCCAACTCTGTGCTTCTGCGGAGCCAAACTTCCGGCAGCGGGTCTGACTCCCTCCCGCTGCCACAGGGCCCCTCCTGAAGTCTATCACCTAAGGAGAAGCGAGCTAAGCCTGCCCCTCCTGCCCCCTCCCACCTTGCACCTTGCCTACCCACCCCAGCTAATACGCCAGATCCCCAGCACCACAAGCCTGGCAGTGTGCAAGTAGCCCATACCGGCCACGCCACCACACAGAGAATCCCGCCCCTAGGAGAGGGGAAGAGAAGGCACACACCAGTCTGACTGTGGCCCCAGCGGTGGGCTGGGGGCAGACATCAGGTCGGACTGCGGCCCCGCCCACCAACTCCAGTTATACACCACAGAAGAGGGGAAGTGCCCTGCAGGTCGTCACCACGCCAGGGACTATCCAAAATGACCAAGCGGAAGAATTCCCCTCAGAAGAAACTCCAGGAAATAAAAACAGCTAATGAACTGATCAAAAAGGATTTAAATAATATAACAGAAAGTGAATTTAGAATAATAGTCATAAAATTAATCGCTGGGCTTGAAAACAGAATAGAGGACAGCAGAGAATCTCTTGCTACAGAGATCAAGGGACTAAGGAACAGCCAGGAGGAGCTGAAAAGCTCTTTAAACGAAATGCAAAACAAAATGGAAACAACGACGGCTCGGATTGAAGAAGCAGAGGAGAGAATAGGTGAACTAGAAGATAAAGTTATGGAAAAAGAGGAAGCTGAGAGAAAGAGAGATAAAAATATCCAGGAGTATGAGGGGAAAATTAGAGAACTAAGTGATACTCTAAAAAGAAATAATATACGCATAATTGGTATCCCAGAGGAGGAAGAGAGAGGGAAAGGTGCTGAAGGGGTACTTGAAGAAATTATAGCTGAGAACTTTCCTGAACTGGGGAAGGAAAAAGGCACTGAAATCCAAGAGGCACAGAGAACTCCCTTCAGACGTAACTTGAATCGATCTTCTGCACGACATATCATAGTGAAACTGGCAAAATACAAGGATAAAGAGAACATTCTGAAAGCAGCAAGGGATAAACGTGCCCTCACATATAAAGGGAGACCTATAAGACTTGTGACTGATCTCTCTTTTGAAACTTGGCAGGCCAGAAAGGATTGGCACGAGATCTTCAGTGTGCTAAACAGAAAAAAATATGCAGCCGAGAATCCTTTATCCAGCAAGTCTGTCATTTAGAATAGAAGGAGAGATAAAGGTCTTCCCAAACAAACAAAAACTGAAGGAATTTGTCACCACTAAACCAGCCCTACAAGAGATCCTAAGGGGGATCCTGTGAGACAAAGTACCAGAGACATCACTACAAGCATAAAACATACAGACATCACAATGACTCTAAACCCGTATCTTTCTATAATAACACTGAATGTAAATGGATTAAATGTGCCAACCAAAAGACATGGGGTATCAGAATGGATAAAAAAACAAAACCCATCTATTTGCTGTCTACAAGAGACTCATTTTAGATCTGAGGACACCTTTAGATTGAGAGTGAGGGGATGGAGAACTATTTATCATGCTACTGGAAGCCAAAAGAAAGCTGGAGTAGCCATACTTCTATCAGACAAACTAGACTTTAAATTAAAGGCTGTAACAAGAGATGAAGAAGGGCATTATATAATAATTACAGGGTCTATCCATCAGGAAGAGCTAACAATTATAAATGTCTCTCCGCCGAATACCGGAGCCCCCAAATATATAAAACAATTACTCATAAACATAAGAAACCTTATTGATAAGCATGTGGTAATTGCAGGGGACTTTAACACCCCATTTACAGAAATGGATAGATCATCTAGACACACGGTCAATAAAGAAACAAGGGCCCTGAATGAGACATTGGATCAGATGGACTTGACAGATCTATTTAGAACTCTGCATCCCAAAGCAACAGAATATACTTTCTTCTCGAGTGCACATGGAACATTCTCCAAGATAGATCATATACTGGGTCACAAAACAGCCCTTCATAAGTATACAAGAATTGAAATTATACCATGCATACTTTCAGACCACAATGCTATGAAGCTTGAAATCAACCACAGGAAAAAGTCTGGAAAACCTCCAAAAGCATGGAGGTTAAAGAACACCCTCCTAACGAATGAGTGGGTCAACCAGGCAATTAGAGAAGAAATTAAAATATATATGGGAACAAACGAAAATGAAAATACAACAATCCAAATGCTTTGGGACGCAGCGAAGGCAGTCCTGAGAGGAAAATACATTGCAATCCAGGCCTATCTCAAGAAACAATAAAAATCCCAAATACAAAATCTAACAGTACACCTAAAGGAAATAGAAGCAGAACAGCAAAGGCAGCCTAAACCCAGCGGAAGAAGAGAAATAATAAAGATCAGAGCAGAAATAAACAATATAGAATCTAAAAAAACTGTAGAGCAGATCAACAAAACCAAGAGTTGGTTTTTTGAAAAAATAAACAAAATTGACAAACTTCTAGCCAGGATTCTCAAAAAGAAAAGGGAGATGACCCAAATAGATAAAATCATGAATGAAAATGGAATTATTACAAACAATCCCTCAGAGATACAAACAATTATCAGGGAATACTATGAAAAATTATATGCCAACAAATTGGACAACCTGGAAGAAATGGACAAATTCCTAAACACCCACACTCTTCCAAAACTCAATCTGGAGGAATTAGAAAGCTTGAACAGACCCATAACCAGTGAATAAATGGAATCGGTTATCAAAAATCTCCCAACAAATAAGAGTCCAGAATCAGATGCCTTCCCAGGGGAGTTCTACCAGACATTTAAAGCAGAGATAGTACCTATACTTCTCAAGCTATTCCAAAAAACAGAAAGGAAACCTTCCAGACTCATTCTATGAAGCCAGGACTACTTTGATTCCTAAACCAGACAGAGACCCAGTAAAAAAAGAGAACTACAGGCCAATATCCCTGATGAATATGGATGCAAAAATTCTCAAGAAGATACTAGCAAATCGAATTCAACGGCATATAAAAAGAATTATTCACCATGATCAAGTGGGATTCATTCCTGGGATGCAGGGCTGGTTCAACATTCGCAAATCAATCAACGTGATACATCACATTAACAAAAAAAAAGAGAAGAACCATATGATCCTGTCAATCGATGCAGAAAAGGCCTTTGACAAAATCCAGCACGCTTTCTTAATAAAAACCCTTGAGAAAGTCGGGATAGAAGGAACATACTTAAAGATCATAAAAGCCATTTATGAAAAGCCCACAGCTAATATCATCCTCAATGGGGAAAAACTGAGAGCTTTTTCCCTAAGATCAGGAACACGACAGGGATGCCCACTCTCACTGCTGTTGTTTAACATTGTGCTGGAAGTTCTAGCATCAGCAATCAGACAACAAAAGGAAACCAAAGGCATCAAAATTGGCAAAGATGAAGTCAAGCTTTCGCTTTTTGCAGATGACATGATATTATACATGGAAAATCCGATAGACTCCACCAAAAGTCTGCTAGAACTGATACATGAATTCAGCAAAGTTGCAGGATACAAAATCAATGTACAGAAATCAGTGGCATTCTTATACACTAACAATGAAGCAACAGAAAGACAAATAAAGAAACTGATCCCATTCACAATTGCACCAAGAAGCATAAAATACCTAGGAATAAATCTAAGCAAAGATGTAAAAGATCTATATGCTGAAAACTATAGAAAGCTTATGAAGGTTATTGAAGAAGATATAAAGAAATGGAAAGACATTCCCTGCTCATGGATTGGAAGAATAAATATTGTCCAAATGTCAATACTACCCAAAGCTATCTACACATTCAATGCAATCCCAATCAAAATTGCACCAGCATTCTTCTTGAAACTAGAACAAGCAATCCTAAAATTCATATGGAACCACAAAAGGCCCCGAATAGCCCAAGTAATTTTGAAGAAGAAAACCAAGGCAGGAGGTATCACAATCCCAGACTTTAGCCTCTACTACAAAGCTGTCATCATCAAGGCAGCATGGTATTGGCACAAAAACAGACACATAGACCAATGGAATAGAATAGAAACCCCAGAACTAGACCCACAAACGTATGGCCAACTCATCTTTGACAAAGCAGGAAAGAACATCCAATGGAAAAAAGACAGTCTCTTTACCAAATGGTGCTGGGAGAACTGGACAGCAACATGCAGAAGGTTGAAACTAGACCACTTTCTCACACCATTCACAAAAATAAACTCAAAATGGAGAAAGGACCTGAATGTGAGACAGGAAACCATCAAAACCTTAGAGGAGAAAGCAGGAAAAGACCTCTCTGACCTCAGCCGTAGCAATCTCTTACTCGACACATCCCCAAAGGCAAGGGAATTAAAAGCAAAAGTGAATTACTGGGACCTTATGAAGATAAAAACCTTCTGCACAGCAAAGGAAACAACCAACAAAACTAAAAGGCAACCAATGGAATGGGAAAAGATATTTGCAAATGACATATCGGACAAAGGGCTAGTATCCAAAATCTATATAGAGCTCACCAAACTCCACACCCAAAAAACAAATAACTCAGTGAAGAAATGGGCAGAAAACATGAATAGACACTTCTCTAAAGAAGACATCCAGATGGCCAACAGGCACATGAAAAGATGTTCAACGTCGCTCCTTATCAGGGAAATACAAATCAAAATCACACTCAGATATCACCTCACGCCAGTCAGAGTGGCCAAAATGAACAAATCAGGAGACTATAGATGCTGGAGAGGATGTGGAGAAACGGGAACCCTCTTGCACTGTTGGTGGGAATGCAAATTGGTGCAGCCACTCTGGAAAGCAGTGTGGAGGTTCCTCAGAAAATTAAAAACAGACCTACCTTATGACCCAGCAATAGCACTGCTAGGAATTTATCCAAGGGATAGAGGAGTACTGATGCATAAGGGCACTTGTACCCCAATGTTTATAGCAGCACTCTCAACAATAGCCAAATTATGGAAAGAGCCTAAATGTCCATCAACTGATGAATGGATAAAGAAATTGTGGTTTATATACACAATGGAATACTACGTGGCAGTGAGAAATAATGAAATATGGCCTTTTGTAGCAACATGGATGGAACTGGAGAGTGTGATGCTAAGTGAAATAAGCCATATAGAAAAAGACAGATACCATATGGTTTCACTCTTATGTGGATCCTGAGAAACTTAACAGAAACCCATGGGGGAGGGGAAGGAAAAAAAAAAAAAAAGAGGTTAGAGTGGGAGAGAGCCAAAGCATAAGAGACTGTTAAAAACTGAGAACAAACTGAGGGTTGATGGGGGGTGGGAGGGAGGGGAGGGTGGGTGATGGGTATTGAGGAAGGCACCTTTTGGGATAAGCACTGGGTGTTGTATGGAAACTAATGTGACAATAAATTACATATATATTAAAAAAAAAAAAGTTCCAGGTGTTAAGCCCCATGTATTGTAAAAACACAAGAAATTCAACCATTCTAGTTTTCAAAGTCAAATGTTATGGGGATTTGTCTTCCCTAATGCAGTTTCCATGTGCCTCGGGTGACTGCTATGAGGCTCTGTTTTACCCCTTTCTGCCCCCATCGCATCCCACCCTCCTGCAGACAGTCCTACAGGTCCATTTAGCTTAGGACTGCATCTTTGCCCTTCCAGCCTCTTTGATGTGACCTCTTTTGTACATTCAGATGTGGAGAGTCTGTTCTGCCAGCTGAGGGTCATTTTCTGCGTTATTTACATTGACGGTGGGTGTCATTTAGTTGTATGCTTGGGATGAGGTGAGCCTTTGATCCTCCTACTCTACCATCATCCCCAGAAGTCCTTTACTTTTCACTTAAAAGATAATTTCATAGTGTACAAAATCCTAGGTTTTCGGAGTTTTAGCTCAACACTTTAAATACTTCACTTCACTCTTATTTGCATGGTTTCTGAGAATTTGGATATAATGCTTATCTTCACTGTTCTATAATGATTGGTTTTCCTCATCCCTCTGGCTTTTTTTTTTCAAGATTTCTTTCTGTATCTTTAATTTTCTGAAGTTTGAATATAATATGCCTAATTATTTCTTTTTTGGACATTTATCTTGGTTGGTGTTGTCTGTGCTGCCTGGATCTATGATTTGATTTTTGACATTAATTCAAGAAAATCCCAGTCATTATTGCTTCACGTATTGCTTCTCTCTTTCTTTACTTCTAATTTTTCCACTCGATTAATGTTAAACCATTTGTAGGTGTCTCCCTGTTCTTAGATATTCTGTTCTGGGTTTTGTTGTTGCTGCTTGGTTTTTTGTTCAGGTTTTTTTTTCCCTGTTTTTCAGTTTCAGAAATTTCTATTGTTACATCCTCAAGCTCAGAGATTCTTTCTTCAGCCATGTTCAGCATACTAATGAGACCATCAAAGGCATTCTTCATTTCTGTTCGCAGGGCTTATGATATCTAGAATTTATTTTTGATTCTTTCCTAGAATTTCCATTTTTATGCTTTTTTAAAAAATTTCTAATGTCTATTTATTTTTGGAGAAAGAGAGAGAGAGAGAGAGAGGAGAGAGAATAAGCAGAGGAAGGGCAGAGAGGGAAGGAGACACAAAATCCAAAGCAGCTCCAGGTTCTGAGCTGTCAACACAGAGCCTGACGCAGGGCTCGAACTCAGGGACCGACCACAAGATCATGACCTGATGAGGTCAAACGTTTAACCGATTGAGCCACCCAAGCACTCCATCCATCTCTATGCTTTCATTTTCTATCTGTCCTTGAATGTTGTCTAATTTTTAAATTAAAGCCTTCAGCATAGTATTCAGTTTTTCTTTAATTCTGATCTGATAATTCCAACATCCATATCTGCGTCTAGTTCTCATGCTTGTACAGTCTCTTCAAACTATTTTTTCTACCTTTTAGTAGGCTTTGTAATTATATTTGAAAGATGAATGTGATGTTCTGATTAAAAGAAACTGTAGTAAATTAGTCTGTAATAATGTAGTGGTGATATATATGAGAAGGGATAACATTTTATAATCCTATGATAAACTCTCAGTCTTAGGTGAGACAGAATGGCTACAGGGGGCTAGGTATTTCCCTATCCCCACACAGGTTAGGTTCTGAGGGCAGGCCTTGTAATTTCTCCTGAGGGCAGGCCTTGTTAAGAAGAACAAAATGCTCAGGCACATTTCAAAATGGTTACTTTTACCTTGCTCCTTGTTGGAAACATGAGGGGATTTTTCTTTAATATTCCCTGTAGGAACCTGGTAGACCTCCTGGAGGTAGAAATCATAAAATCATGGGGCACATCATATTATTCTGCCCTCTTAGAATTTTTAACCCACAGATCAAAGCCTCCAGCAATTTGTCATTTACAGTTTTCCTACCCTAGTACTAGCTTCTGCTCTGTGTGATAATGAATATATGGCATTAAATTGTATGTTGAATGTGGCTAAAACCATGGGTGTCCAGAAGTTTATAGTCTTAAGTGCTTACATTAGTAAATAAGAGCACCTGAAAATCAATGATCTATAAGTATTTAAATTCAAAAGTTTGAATAAGAGCAAACTAAACTCACATAAACAGCCAACATTCTATTACAATGATTGTCATTGTTCTTCTTTGTTTTATTTTTATGTAAAGCCTGTGAGAAAAATATTTTCTATTCTTAACAGTTTGGATAAAATTTCATGCTGATTTGACATTTTTTATTTGTTTTGTTTTAAATCAAATGGCATATATTTTACTCAGGTATTTCTGAAATGGGAATTTTACAAATAAATATTCTTTTTCATGTCAGATCTTTTGTAAAGACCCCTAATTATACAATGCCTATTGTTTAGCTTATACAGAGAAATTAAATAAAATACAGAGAAATAAAAACCCACCACAATGATAACAAAATTTGCCAAAAAGAATTTATAAGAGCTATGTCAACATAATGGTGTAAGGCGCACATTAAGGAGTCATAGCAACAAGTGATGTTGACTATGAGACTGCATGGATACAGATGAATATACAACAAGACTGAAGATGAGAACCTAAAGAAAATGAGGCAGAGGAAGAGGATAGCCACTTATGACTGTCCAGGTTGTGGTGAGGAAGATCCTTTATGACTTGGCTAGGTATTATGCTCAATATTTTATATACTACAACTTGCTTAATCCCAAGAGCAATATAATGAGTCATGTATCTATTGTATTGATAGAGTTTCAGGGAGCTTGAGTTATTTGACCCAGGTCATGTAATTAATAAACTCTGAAGTTGAAATTCAAACTCACATCTACCTGTGTATAATTTCCAATCTGTTTCCATTTCTAGGATGCAATTAAATAATTAAAATGTTTTTAACATCTGTTGATATAAGCTATAAAAATTTGGATGAAGAGGAAGGAAAACTGCAAGAACCAAAATACTATCTGGATCCACAGATGTGAAAGCCTAGAGATAGATCCTTCAAAAATGGTTTTGACACGAATGTGGTGAGAGTATCTGCTACCAGCTGGAAGCTCCTGAATAAAAGTTAATACCAAAAATAGCTGTCAAATTGAATCAGGACAAAGGGGTAGAGCTAAAGACTGTGTAGGTTTATTTTAGCAGCCTACAAGCACAAAATACTTCCATCTAGTTTACTGCAGCCTCAAATCCTATTACCTGTATTTTCTTACAGGATTTGTTTTCTGTTAAACTAAAAAGAGCCACATGTTCAAAATAAATCAAAAGCAAAAAAAAAAAAGGAATATACAACATGTTAAGACTGATTTGGGATACATTTTTACTTTTAAAAATTATTTTCTCTAACCCACCTTAAAAAAGCTTTAATGGTTATAACTAAACTCAATAGTATAAAAATAAATTTGATTCAAAACATTTTCAAATTCATGAAAATATTAAGGAGTTTAAGGAAAGGCAATGTGAAAGACAGAGTATCAGAAACACCTGTGAAAAACTTGACTACACTAATAATTTTGTAAAAATGATGGAATAGTTCATACAGAAAGAAGGAAAATAAAAACAAATGTTTTTTCATTTGTCTTACAATGTTAGTGAAGCAGCCAAAAGCAGAAATATGTATATATATGGCTTCAAAGATGTTAAGAAATTGACTTATTCACTCACTCGGCAAATGATTATTGACAGAATAGTATAAGTAGTAATTTTTACAGTAATTATAATTTAATGAGTCAAAAGCCTTTATATAAGCAGTTCTGTAAATATGTTAATATCTTTAGTAAAAAATGGAGACATTCTACTCTTAGCGAAGGAAGGGAAAAAAAGGAAGAGGTAGAAAAGGAGGAAGAGAAGGAGGAACTCTGGAGTTAGGGTCCAGCAATCTGACTTTCAATCAGTCCTCCAGATGATTCTGAAGTATGCTAAAGTTTGAGAATGATTGGTTGAAATTAAAGAGAAAGGCAAACAAGTATGTTGGCATATTTAGATGACTTCCCCAATTTTGACAAGAAAGTGGAAAGTATTAATGATTGTCTGAGGGAAAAATCAAACTGGAAAAGAATAGAAATTGCATACTTCAGGTCGTATTTGTGTTAAGAAAAAATATCCTGCTTTTTTAAAGATGATAAGAAGAATACACATACACACACACGTATATGTATATATATATATACACATGTATATGTATATATATATACACATGTATACATATATATAAAGATAATTTTAATAAATGATCATAAAAGGAGAAAAAGAATAGAAGAATGAACATTTATTAACCACACACTATGTACTAGTTATTCACATATAGTCTCCGTTTTACTCTTCAGAACTCTCTAATTAATGGATAAAGCAGGGATACCAGCACACCCAACCTTATGCAGATTCTATATACAATCTTATGGTGACTCCATATATATGAAATTTTACACATCATCTGAATTTCAAAGGTATGCTTCTCTGTGGAAATGAAATATGCCAGAATGTCTTTCCACATATTGTGATATAAATAGAGGGTGTTCAATGTCAATATTAAAGTGAAAATCCATTATAGCACATTTGAAATAGCTCAAATTTGGATACTAATATTTTGTCATTAGCTGTAGCCTGAAGCAGGTTGATGCAGATAATTTAATCAATTACATAATAATGCTACTCCCACATTTTTCACGTTGATTGTTTTAAACTCTGTTTATACTATTTTAGTGGAATTTTCTGTTCTTAAAATTTCCTTCAAAGCAAGTGATAGTAACTCAATATAAATTAATTGGAGTGAAAGAGGGATCTACTGAAAGATCATGAACAAAGTGAGAGGAGACAGACAGATGGAAAAGCTGTGTCTTATTAAGTCCTTATTCTTTCAGGTGCAGACCATGAGCCAGGGATTTGGAGGCAAGTAATATATGAAAAATAATTTCCAGTGAATACTAATAGGAAGTGGGTAAAAGAGGACAGGGAGGAAGTTCATCAAAAGTATGATTTCAGGTGAGGCTCAGACTCATGTTGGTCCTCCAGGGAGCTCTGAAGTGTACATTCTACTTCAGCATTTGTTGCTCATCTATGCAAAAAAGTGAGGTTTGTATCACATCAGTCAAGCATTGAGTACAGCAGGCATCATCAGCTTTAGCTGTGTTTTCCTCAAGCTATCTAAGTGGTCAGGAGGCTCCTGAGGCCAAAGACAATTCTCTGAAAAAGACTGCAGATATGAGCAATTAGCAGCAAAGCATAAGAATCTGAGAGATGAGCACCCAGAACTGGTAAAAAAGGATTGAGGGGATCTTGGAGGGAAACAGTAGAACCCATGCTAGAAAGACATGTACAGCTGAGCCTTAGGAATTGCTGGGACTCACTGATTGAATGTTTTGACTATGTGTCCCATTTCCACTCTTTGCACTAGATTCCTTACTCTCTACCTGTAGAATACTTTTCTATAACCTGGCAGACATTACTCCTATATTTTATATATTGCAGGTTCAGCTAATAGAGAGAGAAAAACTCTCTTAGTTTCAAGATCAGAAATCCCAGGAAAGGATTTATTAACCTTATTTTTAAAGTGACAATATTTAACTCACTTTCTGCAACTGGAAGTCAAGGGGTGGGGATGGTTTGTGAGAATATGCCAACTACCTCCAGGGTGATTACAATATGGGCAGAGAAAGGTAGTTCCTAGAAGAAAAGGTAAAGTCTGGGCAGTTGGTCTTAGGGTTCTCAACTAACCACAAAGTGTAAACTGTATTGATTGATAAGCTAAAGTGGATCTTCCCCTACATAAGTCCTTTCTGATACCTAAATTGGGAGAGAAAAAACAATTAAAAGTAACAATAAAAACTTTAATTTCAGAAGTAATAGCATTGTAAATGTAAACAGGGGGAAAAGAAGGCAAAATCTGAACCTATATAATGCTCCAGGATAATGAGGATAATTAAAATTTTATTATTTTGTAATAATGCATACATGTATATACATGTCCTGTAGGTATTAATCTTTTCAAAAATTCCCCTTATTTAGTTTTGAAATATTCTACTTTCTGGCACATGAAATGGCTTGTTTAATAATTATGTATGCCTGTTTGCTTGCTTAATTATCAAGACGGATTTTTAAAAGGCTCATTTTTGGTTCATTCTCTGCAGTGGAAAGCAATGATTCAAATTGCTTTTACTATAAGAAAGTAATGAAATGTTATTTCCACTCCAGTGAAAATAACCAGTGTCTTCCAAAGGCATATATATTTTTGTAACTGAAAGAATACTGTCATATTTTTCTGTGACAACTGAAATTCCTCTTGTAAAATTTTAATATTTGTAAGACTTGAAGGAGAGAACTCTTCTCAACTTGTTTAGTTCATACTATTCTAAACAAAATCCATCACTTAAACCATGACCAGACAGTGATTGACAATTCAAATTGCCTTTCACAACTTAGATCAATTGCAAAATAGGAGTAAAATCAGAAATATATTTTGCAAAATGAAGAATGTTTTCATTATAATATTCTTCCCTATGGCACTTCAAAAAAGAAAACCAAGCATCGCAGCACTTTAATATGAAGCATTACAAATAATACATGACATGCAATCACTAGTAGACTCTATTCTATCCAAATATTATATGCAATGAATTAATAATGTATCACCTATATTCTAAGATGAATTAAACAGAAGGAGGTAATTTTCTATGGATAAAAGTCTATCTAAGTGTGTATTTTTGTATGTCTTAAAAGTTTGGTCAAGTGGCTCACTCTGTTGGCTTATTATAATTTGATTTATGTAGCAAGTTTCCTCTTAAGACACTGTTATGCTTCAGTGTTTACAAAATATAACTTTAAATATTTCTTATTATAAATAGCCTCAGAACTACAAGCATATTATATCTTCAATGTAAGTAAAGTTCAGGAAAACCAATGATGTGACTCTGGATTTCTGTGAAAAAATCCAATTGACAACCAAAAGGTTTTCTTTCAAATAAAAATTATTTTTAGAACAGTTTTAGAAATGGAAAAAATTGGAAAAGTACTACAGAGAGTTTCCATATATTTTGTATCTGCTTCGCTTATGGTTAACATCTTACATTATATAACTGTATGGCATATTTGCTACAATTAATTAAGCATTATTATTATTAACATCCATACTGTATTCATATTCCCTTAGTTTTTGCCTAATGTCCTTATTCTGCTCCAGGATTCCTTCCAGGACACCATATTACATTTATTCATTGTATCTCTTTAGGCACTTAGCTGGTTTTGGCGATTTGACAGTTTTGACAAAATATATATTGTTCTGGTATTTTGTATGATGTCAGTCTACTGGCATGTATCTGATGTTTTCTCATGATTAGGCAGGTGTACATTCTGTGTTTTGGTGAGAAAGACTACAGAATCAAAGTGCCATTTTCATCACATCTACCAAGGTACAAAATATCTATGTGACTTATTAAAGTTGATGTTAATCTTGATCTGAGGTAGTGTTTGTCAGGATTCTCCACTGTAAAGTTGTTTTT
Organism: Acinonyx jubatus; assembly: GCF_027475565.1. Classification (NCBI taxonomy): domain Eukaryota; kingdom Metazoa; phylum Chordata; class Mammalia; order Carnivora; family Felidae; genus Acinonyx; species Acinonyx jubatus. The sequence continues at coordinate 78,777,112 of NC_069390.1, forward strand.
TTACCCCTTTCCATGCTATGATTGGAAGTCACTATATACAGCTCATACTTAGGTAGTAGGGTGTTATACTTTCCATCTTTAAAAAAAAGTTTATTTTCAGAGAGAAAGATGCAGAGAGAGAGAGAGAGAGACAGAGAGACAGAGAGACAGAGGGAAGGAGGGGCAGAGAGAGAGAGAGAGGAGAGAGAGAATCCCAAGCAAACTCCCTGCTACAGTGGGGGCTTGATCTCACTAACTGTGAGATCATGACCTAAGGTGAAATCGAGAGGTAGATGCTCAACCGACTGAGCCACCAGGCGCCCATATACTTCCCATCTTTGAAGGTAGAGTATCTAAATTCACTATTTGAAATTCCTCTACATTCAAGATTTGTCTTTTTTCCCCATTTATTTATTCATATAATTATTGACATATTTGTATGCACGTATGGATATTTATTTTCTATTTTGTATTATAATTCAACACTACATTGTTTATTTTGTTGCTCTGATTGTTGTAGTTGGCTATTGGGAGCTTTTGTAGTTGTACTTGGTTTCTGTGTCCTTTAGATCTCCATCATTGTTCTTTTTTTCTTTTTTTCCTTAGCATTTTCCTTAATTTTAAGATATCCCGGGTTCATACTCTATATTTCTTATCCCGCTGATAGTTGAAAAGCTTTTTATCTTTTTTGTAAACAAATGTGTCTAATCAGAAGATATTTTTTTTCTATATGAAAGTTTTTTTTTTTCATCTTTTGGGTCAGCTCCATGGTTCAAGAAAGAATGAAAGAAATTACCAACTGAATAAAATTGAACACTGCATTTGAATAGATATTTTATGAGAATCAAATAAGCAGTCCATGAACTCAACTGCATCTCACCAAAAGAAAATATACAAACTAGGAAGCTTTCAGTTAGGCATTTGTCTTTGAACTAGGTAATTATCCCCTTTGTAAAAACAAATTATAAAACATTCCACAAATTATACCAATTATAGCTGGGTCATCACTCCTCAAATGTGTGAGCATTTCTTTGTATTTTCACTTTGCCACCGAAATCTTGACCAGCAATCATTTGAGATCTTGGAGAACCTGAACTTAGGAACTGGAGACATAGTCTTGATCTTTTCTCATTTCTGCTGCTAACACCTTCTCTGTTTGAAGGTGCCCAAATTGCCTCTACTTCTTCCCTGAGGTGCCAGGGAGCAATACCAACAACAACAACAACAACAACAACAGCTCAGATTCCCTAAGAGCTTTCTATGTGATAATTCTATGCTGAGCAGTTTATGTTTATTGTCTAACTTAACTCTCCCAACACCAGTATGAGATAAATATATTTTAGAATTCCAACTTAATTAATATCCTTAACAGGAAGGAAGTAAAGTAATACACTTCTCTTAATAATTATATTATATTGCCTTTTGTGGAGGTCCAAATCAGAGTTCCGGATTGGTTTAGAAGTAGTTGTCAGGATTGGTTAGGAAAAAGAGCTTAATAATATTATTACATTTGAAGGTTAGCAGCTATAGTTGGGGATACAGGTTTATGTATTATTATTTTTATCTGCTTGCTTTATGTTAGCATAAGACTAATGTATGAAGACATAATATTATTTCTGAGAAACTGTAATCCAAATAACCAAATTTCTGTTTTCTGAGACAGAAATTATTTTGATAATGGTAGAATGGATAGTACATAGGTTTTGAGTCACAAAGAGCTGAATTCAAATTCTGATTCTGCTGCTTGCTATTCTGGGATCTTGGACATCCTATTTGAATTTTCTCAGCCTCAGTTTCTCAGTGAGACACAGGAAGAATTATGTTAATGTCAAAGGATTATGGTAAGAATGAAACAAGATAAATATGTCCACGTTCTGATGTTCCTTGTGCTGCAAGTTTAGTACAAATATCTACTGAAGAGCCTCACTAAAAACAGCCTCAGGAATTTTCAGATTAATATGAGTTGACCTCTTTCATCTAGTTATTGTTCATTTCTCTGCCACCTGTAATAATAGGTTTCTAAATGCAACTTCATTGCATGCCTTTTGATAAATTGTTAGAATTATTACCTAAGTTTCTCCAAGTAGTATTCTCTCCTCAGACACAGAACTAACTTTCAATCCTGGAAGCTACAGGGCTAGGTTTTCTCCTAGACTTACCCTGGTTTCTTCCTCAAATACCCATAACTTATCAGTATTTCAGTGGTTGTGGGTTGTTTTCATAACAAACTTATGTCTGACATTTATTGAGATACAGTATATTTTCTAGACAGCAATTAAGAATCAAAAACTGGTATAACAAATCCAGGATCTGAGGCTCTGTAGAAACTTTTGATAAGTGCAAATGGAAGAATTTCATTTTGTTTTTAATATCAAACTTTTATTCTCTCCACTACAACATGATGCTTCTGGCATTTTATGTATTCAGTACTGTGACTCTTATTATATAATAGAGTGTATATAATCACTAGAATAAAGAAATGCAGGTATTATAAAATCAAAATGAATGTTCACTTTAGAGATGCTGCCTGTGTACTAGTACCAATCCATATGCTAACCAATTTAGTAACATTGGATTACTTATTTAACCTCTTTTATCATGGCTGTTTTCTCTCTTCCTTAACACCTAATCCTTTATGTAGGAGTTGAAAAATCATTTCATAAAGGCCAGATAATAAATATTGTAGGCTTTCAGGGGCAGATGATCCTTGTTGCAACCACTGGACTCTGCCATTGAATCACAAAAGCAGCCATAGACAATATGAAAACAAATGAGTGGGGTGTTGTTCTAATAATTTACAAAAATGGATTATGAACCAGATATGGCTCAGAGGCCATCATTTGCCTACCCCTGCTTTAAAAGATGCAGTTGGGCTAAATTAATTTTAACATTCCATTTTACAGTCTATATTCTTCTCTCAAAGAGAAATATGATTAATGGACTTGATTTAAATAAATCAATTGAACATATTACAATACAGAGTGGATATACAAACTATGTTAATGCAGTCTAAGATGTGGTTCCCAGGAAGAGTGGTTAGAAGTAAGGTCCCTGGAGCCATAACTGCCTGGCTTTAAATCCTAGATCTCCCATTTATGACTTGGGTAATCATTAGAATTTGAGAGGTACTTTACCTCTCTCTACACAGTTTTCTCAATCATCAGTTGGGAATGGTGACAATTTAGAGCAAGTCTGTAAGTTCTGTGACACTTCTTCCACTGAGAAGTGTGGTCTGTATCTCTTATTCTTGACTCTAAACTGCCCTTCATAATTCACTTGTAACCAACAAAATGTAGCAGACATGATCCTTTGCCTAGGCTGAGTCAGAAAACCATTGAGTATCCACCTGGTTTCTCTGTTTGTTCTGACAGAAGCCAGGCTGCCTGTACAAAGTCCAACTATTCTGAGATCTACATGTATTCATTCCAGTCAACAGCCCCTGCTGATCTCCCAGCCAACAACCAGCATTAATTTTGTGAGCTGTGCTGGAAATCTTGTCAGTTCAGGAATCAGAAAACTGTAGCCCTAGCTATTATCCCACTATAGCTTCATGAAAGACCCTAAGTAAGAATTACCCAACACTTACTAATTACCAATCCAAAAAAATTATGAACAAAATAAAACAATTGTTGCTTTACAACATTAAGTTTTGGAGAAATTTTGTATACAACAGCAGAAACCAGAAGGGAAGTAATAAAAGCAATATTCTTTGTATGCTTGTTATATAAATTAAATGACCTAATGTGTGTAAAAGTACTTAGAACAATGCCTGAGTAAGTATTGTACAGAATAAATACCTGTATTTAAAAAATTATTGATATACTGGTAAATTTCAGCTTCCAAATAGAATGGAAAGTGGGGAATTTTGAGCATAAAGTTTAAAAGAATAAAAATCATAGGGGTGCCTGGGTGGCTCAGTTGGTTGAGTGTCCGACATCGGCTCAGGTCATGATCTCACAGTTCATGAGTTCAAGCCCCACGTGGGGCTCTGTGCTGACAGCTCTGAGCCTGGAGCCTGCTTCGGATTCTGTGTCTCCCTCTCTCTCTGCCCCTCTTCTGCTCGTGCTCTGTCCCTCTCTGTTTCTTAAAAAAATATACATATAACGTAAAATTTTTTTTTAAAAATTTAAAAAAGAATAAAAATCACTAAACTATTGAATAAAATATATTATTATGCAATGGAGTGACTTTTCCAGGAGGCACAGTGCCTAGGGCCCATGATACTTTTAGGGACACACAAAACTTTTAACTTTTATTTCTTTTAAAATCAGAAGGAAAAATATCTAATAATAGTGAATGTACCATACTCAATGAAGTCTGGGTTATATTTATCCTTATTATAATGTAATCATGTCTTTGAAATATATTTTATAGAGAAAGAACCCTACAAAGGCAAGAGTCCCTAGAGTCTGCAAAAGTCATAATATGTCTCCCCACCCCTCTCTCTCTGTATATATATATCTATATGTGTATATATGTATATATACACATGTATATACATATATATATATATATAGTTTTTAATTCTTCTTTTAGAGCCTCTAACCTTAGTGTTACTCTGAAATTATTGCTTATAAACTTGTGATTTTAAAAAAAAAATCATCTGCCTTTGTGATCTTTGTTCAGTTTCTCATTCCTATAACCCTTTGTGACATAATTCATATATATAAGACAAACTGGAGTTTTTATTGGTTAAAAGTCAAATGCTGGTGAAGTGAGGAAGAGTAAGATTGGACCTCAGGAGAAGCATTTAGGGTGAATCATATATAATTGTTAAAGAGATGCCATCTTTCTTGGTATTTCATCCTAAGTCTACTCTTAATTTTGTGCTTAAGGTCAGCTCTACTCTAAATAGCTTAATTTCTAAAACTCAAAGGAGGTGACCTGTAAGAACTGTTAGAATTTTATATCTTGGTTCAAGGTCATTTGGACATAGGGAGATTTTAATTTTTGAAGATATCTTTTAATCTGCCCTGTGAATGACAGTCTCAAGAGAATGAGAGAGAAACCACAGACTTATCTTGCAAAAGACACATCTGATAAATGTCTGTTATTCAAAATATATAAAGAACTCTTAAAACCCAACCATAAAAAATAAACCCAATATATTTTATTTTTTAAGTTTATTCATTTATTTTGAAAAGAGAGCGTGAGCAGGGGAGGGGCAGAGAGAGAGAGAGAGAGAGAGAGAGAATCTCATACAGGTTCTACAGGGTCAGTGCAGAGCCCAACATGGGGCTCAAACTCTCTAAACTGTGAGATTATGACACAAGCCAAAATCAAGAGTTGGACGCTTAACAGACTGAGCCACCCAGGCATCCCAAACACCCCAATTTAAAAATGGGCTCAAGACCTTAACAGACACTCTATTATGAAAATAGGCATATGGAAAATAAGCATATGAAAAGATGTTCAACATCATATGTCATCAAGGAAATGTAAATTAAAACAACAGTGAGACACCACTACATATTTGGAACACTGGCAACACCAAATTCTGTGAAGAATGTAGCATAACAGAAACTCTCTCTCATTTATTGCTGGTGGGGATGTAAAAATGGTTGAGCCACGTTGGAGGACATAATCTTATCATATGATCCAGCAATTGTACTATGTGGTATTTACCCAAAGGAGTTGAAAGATAAGTCCATGCAAAAGCCTGCACCTGAATGTTTATAGCAGCTTTATTCATCATTGCCAAAACGTGGAAGCAATCATGATATCTTTCAGTAGGTGAACTGATAAATAAACTGTGGTACATGCAGATAACAAATATTATTCAGTGCCATGACAAGACATAGAGGATATGTAAGTGCATTTTACTAAGTGAAAGAAGCCAGTCTGAAAAGGCTACATACTGTATGATTCCAACTACATGACATTTTGGAAAAGGTGAAACTGCAGAGAAAATAAAAAGATAAGTAGTAGTTAGAGACTGAGAGTGAGAGATAACTAGGAAGAACACAGACAATTTTCAGGACATTGAAAATACCCTGTATGATATTTTAATGTAGATATACGTTATTATGCATTTGTTCAAAATCATGAAATGTACAACACTAAAAGTAATCCATAATGTAAACCATGGACTGGGTTTACTTTTAGTGTTGTACATTTCTTAACCAATTAAGCCATGCAGGCACCCCAAGACTTTATTTTTTAAAACAGTTTAATGTTCACAAAAAATTGAGAAAATTATACTCCTGCCCCCACACATGTATATAGCCTCCTCCATTAACAGCATCCCCCATTCCAGTGGTACACTTGTTATAATTGACCTTTCAAAATGACTCAATTGGTTAAGCATCCAACTCGTGATTTCAGCTCAAGTCATGATCTCATAGTTTGTGAGATCCAGCCCCATGTCAGGCTCTGGACTGTCAGAGCAGAGCCTGCTTGGGATTCTCTCTATCCCTCTCTCTCTGCTCCTTCCACATGTGCTTTCTCTCTCTCTATGTAAATAAATAAGTAAACATTTAAAAAAAGTCTTAATTTTAAAATAATTGTTTAAAAATGCAAAATATATTTAAACAATTGTTGGTGTCATTAGTCTGTAATTTACATGAAGGTATATCCCTCTCTCATTTTGTTGACATTATGTTGCAACAGCATGTAGAGAATACCTTTAAATTTTAAGTGGAATCTATGCCTCCTCTAGCAGAATGAAGTAAGTATTAGCAATCATTTTCTATTCTTCTGATTGATCTTAAATCAGTTCTAAAAAAAAGGTAATCATGAAACCTGAAAGCACTCAACACATCCATGCATTAAGCACTGATAATTATGACAAATTGGCCAGAAATTTTTTTTTTTCAGAAAATTTTACTTCTAAATCAAGTCATTTCTGCTTTTGGTATAATGTTGACCAAAGTAGCAGTTATCTGACAAGTTTGAAAGAGAATCCTGACTTAGACTTCTTCAGAAATAAACTACAGTTTGCTTTAGCTAACCCTCCTTTATTGTTATTTGTTTAAAAAATCTTCACATGTAGGGCACTTATACTACTGCTATGAAAAAATATTCAAAATAGTCCTTGCAATGTGGGGCTCATAAACTATTTTGTGAAGAGAAATCTGCATGTGATATGGTAACATGTGCATGAAATTCACTAAACTGACAAAAGAAATCAGGTTCTGATTCTGATTCTATAACTTCGTAGAAGTTGAAGAATTGTTACCAAATATTTTTTCTCCCTGAGCTTCACTTTCTTCTGCTGCTAGATTGAAATAATTAAGCCTGCCCCATCTGCTGCAACATGTGTTTATGAGGGGAGAGAAGTGGGGATATTACACATGAAACATTTAAATGGTAATGTAAGAAAGCAGGTTTGTAATAGCAGTAGGTTTAATGGCAAGAAATAAGGTGTAAATATCAGACTGACAGCATGTTATAGAAATTTAGATTTAGAAAGGAACCTTCACAGGTATGTCTTTATATTCAAAACCAACATTAATTAAACATGCACTGCAAACAGAAAGGATATTGGCCCCAGGAATGTGGAAAATTAATAGGAAATGACTTTTTATATTGGAACAGTTTCACTCTAAAAGAGAACCTATATATAAATAAATAAACGTCCTATAAGAACTTCAGTAAACCATACATTTCTGGATTATTATGTTTCATAACTTAATAGTATCCATAAATTAGGAGAGAGGCCCACAGTACTTAATTTTATTTTTTAGGGATATTTAAAATTTTGCCATTTCACACAGGAAAGAAAATTTTCTTATCTCAAAAGGAGGAATATCATTACTTCAAAACAAAGGATGATATTTGCCATGATAAAATATATTCAATTTAGTAACCTTATGTATATTCACATTGATTTTATTCATTCTCATTTCACCATAGAACTATCAAAAACAAGCGCATAAAAAATACAGCTCTTAAAATGAATTTTGGAAAATCAAAATAAGTTTAAATAGTGAGATTATAAAAAGAGGTACGGCCAATTTATTCAATAAAATTAGCCTAGGTATGTTTAGGAAAGGCTTCATTCATCGAAGAAGTTACTCACAAGCTGAATCCTAAAATATGAAAGATAATAGAGAATGAAGCAAAAGTAGAAAAATATAAATGAATTTATAGTATAGTCATTAAGAGTTTGGTTTTTGTGTCAGGAATTAGGTTAAACACTGACTCTAATCTGTAACTTTGGACAAGCCATTCAATCTCTTAAACATAAATTTGCTTAACTGTACAGTGGAACTTTAAAATATAAATTTTTTAGATTATTGTGGTTACAAAAGAAAATTCATGAAAAACCTTAGCATACCTAGCATACATTAAATGCTTAAATAAATATTGTTAAGATTCTTCTTTTACCATTACTTTTAGTACTATTACTATTATTATTTTATGTAGTAAGAATGAAAGACCCAGTCAAGGTATGTGAAAGGTGGAGTGAGTGATAGGTATGTTTTAGAACATAGACCATATTTCATGTCATACTGGACCTTTGGAAGAACCAATCTATATTTTGTTCATAGAAAGCTCTTTTTGATATTACTATAGAGAGCAGATTGAATATAAGAATTGCAGCACAATTATTAACTTGGCTCTTCTTTCAATAGTCCAAGTGACACAGAATGATGGTATACTATGGAAAAAATGGCTATGAAGAGGAGGAAGATCCTGATAAGGATTGCAGAGTTATTTAGGGAGCAATGAATGTGGTGAATCATCATGCGTTAAGGTGTTTGTGAAGGAGACAGAAGACTTTAAGATGTACCCCAAATTTATCACTTATTTGAGATATAAAAATTTTCAGATATTCAGGGTGAACTATTTGGGTTATAGTGAGAACTTATTATAAAAGTTATTATTATTTTAAAATAATTAACCCCATAATCTCTGATATTCAAAGCAACAATTTGAAGTAACTGAAATAGTCTACAAAGTGGTAAAAATCACGTTTAAAGTCTGATCTCTCCCTGTAGAGGAAATTAAATGTTGGGTGGTAAAAATATGCAGTACTTGCATTATATTCCAAAATTTTAAAAGGAGGACGTTGGACTATAAAACAATTGTTATGTGAAGTTTATTGATCTAAATGGATGTTTTTGTAATAAAGCCAACCTCTGTAAAAGGTAAATGTAAGCACTGCCTAAAGTAAAATGCTTGTAGCATTCTTTGACAGGGAGAAATATGCTAAAAGGCAGATTTAGTTAAAGAAATGATGGATGGTAGCTTCAAGTTCTGGTCTGGAAAATAATTTTTTAGCTTTGCAAATAGCAGTGTTAACTGTAAGGAAAACAATCTCTGCATTTATACTTGACTTTTATACAATATATGTTTTTAAATTCAAGAAATGAATTTGAGTTTTAGTAATACATTAAAAAGGCTGAGATAAAGATATACTATTTGTTGGATTGACTATGTAATATTAGTGTCAGGCAGGTCAGTGGCAATTTTGACATTTTAGTAGACAATATATAAGATACAAGAAGTTTAACCTATCTTTTGTTAAAAACACAAGGGGAAGAGTAAACTTAAGATGTTATAATTCTCAGTTCCTAAAATAATCACAAAATTTTCTTCATACTTAGTTTTCCAAAATTTCTTAAAATTAAATTTCTGATCCCCAGGCATCACAATAATATCATTAAATAAACAGACTATTAATAGTAGTGAAGAGAATAATTCTTTGCATTGGCAGTATTAGCTCAATAGTTTTGAAGAAATTAAGTAAACACAACACACACACACACACACACAATTATTGGCACTAGGATCAAATACAAAAATTCTTATTAGAGACCTTGCTTCCTGCTACGTCACTAAACTTTACTGTCTAAACAAAATTACATTTGCTTTATGTAAGTCATCAGTGGTGATCATCACTTTTTCTCTTAATTCAATAAGAGCATCACTGTGCCAACGCTCAGATTAAACATTCTGCATCACAAAACAAGCAGATGAAGCAGGATGCTCCAGTAAGAACTAAATGACTGATACCTTCAAACTACATGCATAAATTAAAATCAAGCAAAGTATCAAACACATCAACCACATAGGCTTAAGTAAAAGAAAGGTTTCAGTTGATTATCACCTATTTAATAATAAACTTTTAATGATAAAATGTTGGTGACTTGTAATGTTGAAATAAATGTAAGTAAAAGTAAGTCATTAAATTATTCACCATGAAAGCAAATAAATATAAGTTACCAACAATTTGTTATAGTTTCCTGTGAACAAAAGTAGAAAAAAAATCATAAAAGTACATATTGCCATTACTTTCCAAACAACAAAACATAACAATTATTTCTGGGAGAATATTCTTTTCCCTGACATTGATTTTAGCATTTATTGATCAGATAGATTTTATATAAGGGCCATTAAGTAACAAAATAAGCAACTGCTCCAATATTAACTTTGCAGAGGATAGATGCACAGCATTTATGTTTCCCCTCTGGAAAAATGGAAGTTCATAGTTAAATCTATATGCACTGACAGTATTTATACAGTGGTCCTGAGTGCCACAATCTAGAAAAATCCAGATGATATGACAATAAAGAAATATAATTTAAATAAATTGGAAGAATGTTTAACATATGCTTTCAAAAAGTATCTATTTATAATCAGAATTATGATGTAACGTTCTAAAAAGTCAACCTCCCAGTCTTAACCCTCTAACCACTGACCAAGAATTTCTAAATAGGATCAAATTATCTCTCCAAAGTATCAAAAATGTTTTGAGATTTTTGTGAGTGTGGATTATAGTGAGCTAATAATTTTATTTTCTAACAGTTAATAAAGTGTTCATATTTTATTGTAATTAAAGAAAAAGTCATATTCTTAGAGCAAGATTTGCAGATCATATATTTGATATCAAGTTATAAAAATTTAACTTACCAGAAATAATTTAACAATTAAGAAACTCCATTTGTTTCTGCGCAAGAGTGTATATATGAGCCATTAAAATAGGTCTAGGGGGCACCTGGGTGATTCAGTCAGTTAAGCAACTGACTCTTGTTTTCAGCTCAGGTCATGATCTCCTGGTTTGTGAGATGGAACCCCACATCAGGCTCTGTGCTGGTAGTGCAGAACCTGCTTGGGATTCTCTCTCCTGCTCTCTCTCTTTCTCTTTCTCAAAATAAATAAATAAACATTGAAAAAAATATGTCTAAATCTGGCTAAGCACGTGGACAATCATTGCACTGATATCCAAATGTTGTCCTAACATGGAGGAAATGTAAGCAGAAAATATATTAGGACACATGTTACCAATCATTTGCCACAATAATAAAAAATTAAAAGTTTGCCTTCTATAAAATGTATTGATAGGTCTAAATATTGTAACTTGATTTTTGCATATGTTGCATAGTAATAAGATTTGAATGTCATGGCTACAAAGATCATGAAGTAACCCTACTTCAACTGTGAGAATTGTTTCTGAAAACTCTAGCAAATGTTTTATTGAAGAGATTGAAACTCTTTAGGAAATGTAAAAAGTGGTTAAATATTGCCAATAAGCCTGTGAAATCCATTACAAATATGATGGTTATTCATTTAAAAGAAAAGCCAAGTGTTACCTGATGCTAAGGAATTGGAGGTCTCCCCCAATTTTCTCTTTATGCCATCGTAGAAATGATGACACTTTAATGGACTAAATAAGTACTACCCCATAACTAGGTTTAAATGCAATTATGCAACTCAGTGTGTTTGATTTGGAAACATGACTTTTAAAATTACAGGACTTTTCAACTTTCACTTATGAGGCAGAAAACTGGAAGTAACATCATCTTCACCTGTTGAAAAACACCATAACAAAGCCATACAGTCAGCAAATCCACAACTTTTCTTGAACACTCCCTCATTAAGAAACTAAGATCATAGGCCAACTAACTAACCCAAAAGTTATGGAATATTTGTCTTCAGGACCAATGAAGGTCAAGCACTTGCTTACATGAGACAGATACCACTGGACACCAGCAAGAAGAATTCAGCTAAAATTCTTAACAAATTACTTTAGGTAGAATATGAACTAGTTACAGAATACAGAACTCCTGGGAGAAGAATGCAGACACAAAGGGACTTTACACCCACTTATAGGCTATTCTCAAAGACCTCTGCAGGAGCTAAAGAAAAAATATTAACAACAGTACTGAGAAAGCATAGCTTGTGATATAAACCTAGAGGGGTGACCAGCAGAGTTTGACGGAATCATCTTCACTATCTCTATTATAGATTGAAAGTTTTAACCTACAGGGGGAAGGGGGATTGGAGGATCGTTAAGAGTGTTCTTCCACTTCCCTACCTCCATTCCACCAGCCACCCGCCCCCCCTGCACCCCGAACAAAGTGCCTACTTAAGACTCAGCCTGAGAAAGACAATGCCCTTGTCCAACTGTTACCCTTCCCCACCACCAAGTCAATAAGCACTGAGTGACAGTTCTCTACTTCTAGGAGAAGGGACAAGAACATGGAGAAAGATCCTCTCTGAGGAACAACACCAAGAAAGACTTAAAGTTCAGAGTGGAGCAGACACTGAGGAAGTGTGGGGAAAAGACACACCTCTAATAAACCACCCTAAACTTAGAGTACCACTAGAGAAATTTGAAACGTAGGGTGCACTGACATATCCAAACCCACATCAACTCTGGGTTGACTTAACACCTCCCCTGACACACACACACACACACACACACACACACACACACACACACACAGCTGGAGCAATTCATGTTAGCTGGAGTTAATTCTTTTGTTAATCAGAAACTAGACAGAATTAAAGTCTTTCAAACTTAATTTTTCATATGAGAAGGCCATAGTTGAGTAGCAGAGAAGTTGCTATGTTTTTGACAATAAACAAAGCAGATAGTATATTTTTCTTAATGAATATTTAATTTTTGTGTGAACTACTACTAAACAAGAAACTAGGATTACTAATACTGGTGCCATTTTTCTTGTACATGTTATTTCCTTAAAAATCTTAAAATCATTATAATATTAAATAGTATGCTGACTACTTTAAAATTTATATGAAATTAAAAATAAATCCCAGTGATAAAGGAAAGATTGATATATGTGGATCAGTATTCACTTTATTGGATAACAGTACTCATAACAGAAATTACCCATTTGTGCTGGCTTGGCTGATATTCCATATACATGAACAATCTTCTTAGGATTTGTTGACTAGTTTTTTGCTGTCTCTTTATATACACTATCTGAGAGACAGAAAAGAGATATATAGCAGCCTGTTAGCATCCTAGAGAATTGAGAAGAATATCAGAATAAGTGTAAAATAGAAAAAAAAAACTCATTTAGACTAGTTTAGTTATTAGAATCAAGTTCAATCTTATCTGTTTTACCATAAAATTAATACTTATTGTCTTCCTTAGTGACCACTTTCTACTTTCGGGAACTTATAGAATAGTGAGGAAACACACACACATCATCATTATCATCATCATCTTCAACATCATCATTATGCCATGTGGTAAAGTGCAGAAAGAGAAATGTACACAGTGTTTTGAAAGCATAAAAATCATAACAGCTAATCCAGCTCTAGGTTGTAGGTAAAATAAGAAGAAGGTAGCCTTTTTGAGAAGACTTCCTGAATTCCTGATGTGAGTTAAATTCTGAAAAGTACATTCAGGACAAAAAAAAATCTTCTTCTCAAGTTGATCTAGTAGAAAGGGAGAGCAAGATATGATTCGCATGTGATTTATTAAAGGTGAGTCATAAAAACAGAAGAAAGCCCTTGCTTCTCACTTGATTTATGAATTTAGATTACAGAGTGGGATGGACATTCAACTGTAACTTCAGCATAAAGTAATTAAAATGAAACAAAATATAGCAAACTCTTTCACACTTAGCAAAATATGTCTTGTGAAACTTTTTTTAAATTTTTTTAATGTTTATTTATTTTTGAGAGAGACAGAGACAGAGTGTGAGCGGGGCAGGGGTAGAGAGAAAGGGAGACAGAATCCAGAGCAGGCTCCAGGCTCTGAACAAGCTGTCAGCACAGAGCCTGACGCGGGGCTCGAACTCACAAACCGTGGGATCATGACCTGAGCTGAAGTTGTACTCTGTGTCTATAAATATATTTCTTACTAAGTTTCGTTTTCAAAAGTTTGAAAAACATAATCCCAGTCTACCTTTGCTTTATGCTTTGACATTGGAACAAACCTGTTTTATTTTTTTTTCCACTAAAGACTATTCTTTAAATCAGATGTTTTACACTGGGTAGCAGAGTGGTAAAATCAGAGATGAGGAATTGGGGGTCATCCAACTTTATGGTCAACTTTGGTCTGAAGTTAATTAGGCTTACCAAGAATTTTTTTTAATTCCCCAGATTCCCAAGTAGTTTATTACAAATCATCAGCCAGTGATAAAGCATTCTCTTGCCTATTTTACTGTTGCTCCCTAGGTCTCTATTTGTTTTGGGTACTTCCCAAGCAGAAAAGTAGCTGAAAAAAGGCCAATATGTGGTGTTTCTGTATCTGCTGTATGTTTTCAAAATGTAATGACTGAATGGGTAAAACTAAAATCATTAAGGAAGTAATAATTTGTATTCTTTGATTAAGGAATTTCTTAAGAACTTTTCTTCTATATTGGATCGGTTCATACATTATATATACATTCATTTTGCCCCAAAAAATAATCATTTAATATCCCCAACATAGAAAATAAAAGCAAAAGGATAAAACAATGGACTATCCCTATAGACAACAAAAAAGAATAACATTGTTATTGTTTACTGGCTAGAACAATACACTATTCTTATCCTCACCATAACCCTACAAAAATGGGATTATGAAAATATGTGAAAGATAAAGATATCCAGATTTAGATATAGATAAAGATATAGATATAATATATCTAATAGATATCTTATATCTATAGATATAAAGATTTAGATATAGATAAAAATATGTGAAAGATAAAGATATCCAGATTTAGAAAAGTTCTTAGTCAAGAACTTTTAGTGACACACTAAAAGTATCTAAGTTAAATCAATTAACTCCAAACCCATGATGGCATGTTGATACTTGCATTTTTAAGCTAATTATTTATTTACAATGGTTATGTTTGTTGTTTATATCTATGCCTGTTAATAAATAAAGGTGTTTGTGATGTCATATGAAATCACAGTTTTACCAGTTTTCAGTTATTCATAAAGGGAAAACAATGAAGTCTTTATGTTTATATTTAACCAGAAAAATAAGCAATCAATTTACTTTAAGACTCAATTGATGTAAAATATATATAATATTAGTTGTTTTTTATATGGATTTTAGTTTGCGATTCCCAAAATGTTCTATTTGTCATTACTAAAACGTGCTCCTCTTCAACTTTTGTAATTCCACGCACGATTTAGGATTTATATTTGGGGTAATAGTGCCACTAGGCCCTGCTGTCAATAATACAGACCTGAAAATTAAGTATATTTTTGAAATAAAATTGAGATCAGAGAGACTAGCTTTTAATGAATCCATCATTTTTTTCTAATTAAAGCAAATGTTTTACTGAATGATTATATACAAAGGCATATTTTTTTCTACATAAATGGTATAGAAAATGCAATACCTACTTAAAACAAGATTGTTGGCAAAGATAAAATTCCTAAGAATTTTGACTTGCTTCTCATTATCTAGCTTTAATTTTTTTACTCCCACTACATGTTTTTATTTAACATAATCAGTTTGCAGGCACACAAGTTTTTATTTAAGATTTTTTGCATGTCTCATGCTCAGGAATTCTGAGAGTTTTAATCTGTTAGACCTGATTCCTAGCTGTAAGACTATATTAGAATCTAAGGCTCTCAATTACTTACTAATGTCCTAACACTTCTCTGTAAATTTAGGATTAGTTCCCTTGTTTCTCCAGTTCTGCTCTATTATAGTCACTGAAACATTTACTTACAACCATGGTTTTTATAGTGTCCGAGAATCACATGAAAATCACAAATGTCTTGTAAACAGAGATTCTGCTACAGGGTGTCTGATACCAGAGTCATAAATATGCATTTCAAAAATATTCCAAGTCCTTTGATACAGATGGCCTTGGGCTTCTCTTTGAGAAACATTACATAATCCCTTGCTCCCAAACACTACAGTGTAGACCACTGCAGCCAGCCTCTGGAGCTAGTTCACAGTTCAGACCAGATCTCTTTGCCTGTTGCTTCTGGACCCAGCTTCGTTGCAAATCCCACAATTCTGTATCTGATCCCTATACCTCTTAACTAAGAATAAATGAATTAGGATAAGTTGAAGTTTTCTCCACTGTGTTCTATTTCCAAAATGCAGTAAAAACTACCTACCTACCTAACTAACTAACTAACTAGGTCATCTTCCAAAAAACAATTATATCTCCCTCTTTTTTTACTCAACATTTATTGAAACAAAAAACAAGAAATGCATCTCTTCCTGGCCTCCCTGTTATATCTCCCACATCCCTTTATTTATAATGCTTTAGGTGATGAAGGAGAAATTCCCTAGACCCTTTTTCACCAGTACAAGTCAATTTCACACATATTGAAAACTGTTTACTTCCTTCTGTTTCTCTAAGTAAGCACTTGCACTATCAACCTGACTGCAGTCGACAGCAATTACTTTTTTAAATGGATGAAAACTGCTGTTAGACAATTTCATATATTTTCTACGCAACTTTTAAGCAATTATGCATAATTGTGCACTTTCTCACACATACCTAATATTATACTCATGTATGTTATATTCACCAAATGCATAAATATGCATAGCACTATTGTAAATTAACCGATATTACTAGAAATCAATTTTAAGACTTAAAACAGAAAGAAAGTTACAGTGGAAAAGACTAAGATTTTTTCTGATACCTATCTTTTCAGTTTCTTTTAATTAAGCCAGCTTCATTATTTTGGATTCTGTTTCTTCATACTGAAATAGAATGTAGTTGCAAGTGCAAAGCCACTGCTAATGAAAAATATTACATTTTTGTTTTAGTGTTCGTTTTTATTTTCTTAGATTCTGCATTTGTTTTTACTTGCTAACAAAGATAGCATAATTAAGATCAATGAGCAATTATCTCTATATTACTTCATTCCAGTTAGTGTTGTGGGGTCGAGGTAAAATCAAAATTCCAAAGTTTTGCCAGATCTTATGTATCCTGAACAGTTGGAACCAGAAGAGATAAATATATCTGTTTGCTAGAGTATATTAATCATTAGCTATGCAAAGAGAGTTTGTGAGCCAAGAATAAAATAGACACTTACATTTTCTTTATAAGAAAGAACATGAGAAATTGAGTTCCCAAAGGTATTACCTTAAGAAAGAAGACATAAGTGAAGAGGAAAAGGTGAATAGCAGAAAGTAAAAGCAAGCCACCAGAACAACGTGGCATAAAGAAACATTCACAGTGAACAGAACAGGAATGACCAAAGGACTTGCAAAAGCAAGGTTGCCTAATGTTCTATTTTAAGTTTCTGCTGTATAATATCATCTTATATCTATTGTCTTCAAGGTTTCCATAAGACAGGAAAATACACCAAGCCTGTATTTTCTTCTTCAGAATTATTGTGGAACACAGAGAAGTACCCAGTGTAAGATATGAGCTATAATATAATGAGCAGTTAGCAAGTGTTTGTAATTTGAAGGGAAATAACTAGGAAATATATAAACTTTCTGAAAATTCAAGATATTGAGGTAGAGAGGCTCTGGGTTTTCCCATATGTGTTATGTGAATTTGAATAATTTTCATTCCAATAAAACTGAAAACATAAACTGAGGAACTGGGATATCCAGGTAACTATTGGTGTTATGGATTTAATAATACCCACTTCCTATTTTACAGGGCCTGCAATGCAGCTTAAATAATATTGTGTATGAATCCATGTTGTACTCTATAAGATCAAGATCATACACAAGCATATTTAGAAAGCCATTGAAAAAGCAAAGGCTCATGATTGTAAAGAATGTGGGAAAAAAAACCTGGCAAATACATTTTAATCACAAAACACATTTTAATCAATTAAATTTAAATTTTAGTGTCATATTTTCCTATTTTGTGATGTTAATAATTTTCTACATTAATTTAGAAAACAAATGTCATATATGAGTGAAAGTGCATAGAAGAACTTACAAAGAACTAGCATGAATTCAAGGGAGCTCTAATAACTGTTGTTTTTTGCTTTAAATCCCAAAATAGCTTTAAATATGCTAGAATAAGGGGCCCCTGGGTTGCTCAGTCAGTTAATTATCCTACTCTTGATTTCAGCTCAGGTCATGATGTCACGGTTCATGAGTTCGAGTTCTGCATGGGGCTCCATGCTGAGTGTGAAACCCGCTTAGGATTCTCTCTTTCTCCCTCTGCCCATCTCTCCCACTGCATTCTCCCTCTCTCTCAAAAAAAAATTCTCTAGAATCACAGTGATAGCAAAACTAAAATAAATGAATTTTCAATGACTTAAAACAAGACAATGATCTATTGTTGCTGCAATAGTGATTGAATGTATGCGAGATTGGACGGACAGGTCATGTACATGACTTGAAGTACAACTCTCTTGACAGGTCATTCATTTTTAAACACAGATATTAATAGTTTTCAAATGGACCAGAATAGTTTTCAAATGAACCAAAATAGGTTTCAAATTCCTAGCATATTGCTTTGTTAATGCAAACATTTAGATTAAGTCACCTATTTATGGTATCACGATACAAATGACCTTCAAAAATTATAATAAATTTTCAAAAGCGGATGCTGAATATTATAAAAGAGTTAAAGTCAAAGGAGAGAAATTTGTAAGAAAATACTTTGAGTTCTCAATGCTTTCTTTGAGAACAAAAGTAGAAGTGAGATTTAATAAAAGAAAAAATACCTAAAAAGCACGATTAAGCAAGATGAAACTTACGTATTTATTAGAGCAGCAAATAGTAATTTTAAAAGTTAAAAAGATTCAAATTGCTGTGAAGCTGATATAAATTAGTTCAAAATAGACTTGAGCTAAAAATTAAAGTCACAGAAATACATAGTCAAGAGAAAATTACAATTTAGTTTACATTTACACATTTGAACATTTTATGTTACTTCTTGGCAAGCTATGAATTTCACGATAATTTTATTGGTTTATTCTCTCAAATTGTAATTAATTTCCCCATTATGTATACATACAGACAGATAGATAGATTCATGTATAGAAATATACTCATAACTCAAAAATGAAGATTTGTAACCTCCTCATCTTGTCACCTCAGACTAATGAGCAATAATAATTCTAATGTGGATATGGCATCATTGTCAAGTTTGACAAGAAAAAGCTTATGATGGTGCTAGAAATGTTTGAAAAATTGTTTTTCTATGTTAAAGCATGTTTTAAAAGTTTGACAATGATTTGAAGGAGAAATTACTCTTTATTAAAGATATATACCACAAGTAAAGGGCGAGGTTAAATACAAAACTCTTTTGCTGATCTCTCTAATAAAGAGGCTCAAACCCTAAGATTAAAGGGTATAGAGAAAAGAATCACAGTACTTAAAGCAAGACGGGCTATGTGGGAGAAACCAAGAAGATCCTTTCAATCAAGTGACTATGTAAAGACGCTTCTGATCCAGCTCTAATAGCACAGTTTCCAGTGCCCACTACACTCCTTAGGAGAGGCAGAAAAGTGTAGTGACTGAATGTGGTTTCTGGCACCAGCTATCCTGGTTTTGAATCCTAATTCCAGCCCTGGAGTAACCAAGACACTGAATTGTTATGTTCCTGATATAGTGTCTAAAACTAGATACTGACTTAACTTTTAGTGTAAATGTATTCAGAACTAGACTGAAATTCTAGATATGTACGTTTTATTAATTTTTGTATCTTCTGCATTGAGCACAATGAATAAGCTATTTTTATTGATGGGCAAAAAGAAGAGAAAAAAGAGATAGAAAGAGGTATACAGTGGGAGAGAACAGAGAAGCTAAGTCTATTTTGGTTATAAAGATCTTCCCTCTAGCTGTTGAAGAATTGGCATAAAAATTGGGTTGGGGAGGGGCTCAGGTCATGATCTCTCTTGGTTCATGAGTTCAGCCCCACGTTGGGCTATGTGCTGAGAGCTCTGTGCCTGGAGCCTACTTTGGATTCTGTGTACTCCCTCCTTCTACCCCTCTCACGCTCTGTCTCTCTCTCTCTCTCTCTCTCTGTAAAAAATAAACATTAAAAAAAAGGAAAGAAGAAGAAAAAAAGAAAAGAAAAGGAAGGAAAAGAAAAGAAAAGAAAAGAAAAGATAAAAAGAAAAGAACTGTCAGCACAGAGCCCAACATAGGGCTCAAACTCATGAACTGAGAGATTATGACCTGAGCTGAAGTCAGAGGCTTAACTGACTGAGTCACCCAGTACACCTAAAAAAATATATATATTTTTTAATTGTGTTAGGGGATGATTCTGGGTACATTAGCATGAAAATAAACCTATGGACATAAGACATTGAGAATCCATATCCTCAGTTTAGGATTCACATATTGACCTCTGGAGCTAATTGACAGATACAAAAGAGTCTTTAGCTAAGATTAGAATACACAATTTGACTTAGAGCCTTCAGTTAAAAAAAAAAATCTTTAAAGACAAAACTGACTTCAAACTTTTAGACTTGCAAGAAAACAAGATATGGAGAATTAAAAAAAAATCCACAGGAAAAGAACACAAAAACAAAATTTCTCAAAAAGCAATTCTTAAAAAGACAGCATGTGTGAACCAGTGGCTTTTTTTTTTATTCAAAATATATTTCAAGGATCTTTTTGGAATTATTAAGAAGAGGATTCTAGAACACTGAAAATGTGACAGAATGGACTATATAGGATGTGATTTCAAGATGGAAAATTCTTAAGTTCAGTCCAAAGGGACGTATCTCCTATAAAAAGGAAAAGTGTGGCTGATTCAAATTGTATAGTGGTGTTTGAAAAAGTTGAAGCAATCTGAAAGTAACCTGCAAGGTTACAGATCCTTTGAATATCAATAAAGACATGCTTATATATTTTCTTTGTTTTTTCCTTACTTCCTTTTACATTCATTAATTTATTCACTCAACAGAAAACATGAAATAAGGGTCTATACAAGGTACTATTGTAGGTCCAGGAGAAATAAAAATTAGGAAGTTAAAAACAGGTCTTCAAAGTACACAGTTTAGTAAAGTAGGAAAAATAATTATGAAGAATTGTATAAATATAAAATAGTATTAATGTAAAAGATGGATGGAATAACTGATTCATTCAAGTATAAAAAAAGAATTAGACAGTAAGGTCTATATAGGAAAATTTTTAAGCCACTTGAGTCAAAAGAAGGAATTTTGGGGTGCCTGGGTGGCTCTGTCGGTTAAGCATCTGACTCTTAGTTTCGGCTCAGGTCATGATTTCAAGGTTCATGTTTTTGAGCCCCTCATTGGGCTCCATGCTGACAGTGTGGAACCTGATTGGAATTTTGGAATTCTCTCCCACTCTCTCTCTCTCTATCTCCCCTTCTCTCTGACTCTGCTCTCCTCTCCCCCCAACCAAAATAATAAACTTTAAAAAAAGAAGGAATTTCACGGCTAGAAAAACAATAGAAAACAGTATATGCTTTAGTGTGTTTAGCCATAGAAAATAGTATATTCTTTATACTGTAAAAAACCACATAATGAATCATAATACTCATTGACTTTTAAAAACCTTTAGTACAAGGTAAATAAATCTGTTTTCTAAAGCGAGATATTTATTCTGACTTTCTTCTGGAATTGGGAGTAATTGATCACCTTGATGTTGACTGATTGTTTTATGGGTGGGTCTATTTCATTTTTTCCTCCTACTCTTAAGGTGTAGTGCTATTCCTAGGTAGGGGTAATTAATTTTAACTTATGTCCCTTCCTCAAAGTTTGTGACCTTACGAGTTTTCAACTAAAAGCCCACACTCTAACAGCTCATTCACATTGATACGGCATTACATGCCTTCTAGTTTCTGAAATCTCTAGTCAGCATTTTATCCCCTCCACTGTTCTGTTCTTCTGAGCAACTTAAAGCTGTACCATGTACTTTTGAAATGTACAGCTCAGGACTCAAAAAAGTTAAGTGGTATTTGTATATAGATTTCTGTGTCCCTTCTCTACAGTTCTTTCCTCTATTCGTTATTTCTTTTTTTTTTTAATGTTTATTTATTTTTGAGACAGGGAGAGACAGAGCATGAACAGAGGAGGGTCAGAGAGAGAGGGAGACACAGAATCTGAAACAGGCTCCCGTCTCCGAGCTGTCAGCACAGAGCCCGATGCGGGGCTCGAACCCATGGACTGCGAGATCATGACCTGGGCCAAAGTCGGATGCTCAACCGACTGAGCCACCCAGGCGCCCCGATGTTTCTGAAATCACAGTCTGATGAAATTAAACTTCAGTCTCTCCCAGCAGCAGTAATACTTTTGGTTTTTACTTGCACTCCACTGCCCCACACCATGATTTGGAAATACCATTAAGGTGAGAATGAACATTAATATATTATGTTTCCTTTTGTCAAATACTATAGCCCCTCAAGTCCTATGTACATTGATTGCTCACCAATGCCTTCCAAATGTGGTTGTATGTAAATTAATATAGGTTATTTAGTTATATTTTTGCAAAAGACTTAATCTATTAGCGTGTTGGTGGGAGGTGAAAGAGAATGGCAGGTTCTTTGATCTGCTTAAAAGCTTAAACTCTTAGGTGGGCATTGTGAAACTGGAATAGAAGGTGTGGACTTCAAAACTATTTGTCCCTCCTTTAATCACAATACTGGGCCGAGTATGTATCTTTGCCCTTTTTCCATGGATGATGATTGTTTTTATTATCTAAATCCTTCTTGCACTGTACAGGGTTTCCTCCAATGTCCTCAGGTAATAGTATTGCGGTCCATCCCCTGAAGATGAAGGCATCTGTTAATTAAGAGAGATAGGTCTAGGTAAATTTTAGGTATTGGGTTCCATTCCCCACCCTAGTTGCAATGGGATTTTGCCAGTACCCACAAACTACAGGTTTTGAGGACTTTCTTTCTGGAGTCTTTTGTTTTGTGTTAGAAGCAATATAAATAAGCCAGGGCAGATTTCAGCAATGGCTGTTGTTCCCTTCCATCAGTCAGTAAATCAGAACTCTCTCTAGATTGTCCCTGATCCATTCTGTAAGATTCCAGTGGGTTCCTGGAGAAAACATTTGCAAGAGGTTGAGAACCCTTGTGTCTATCATCTTCAGAGTCATACTCTCACACTAGCTCACACTGGTCTTCAGAAACTCATTAAAACTTTCTAGTTTAATCACTCTATTGCCTTGTTTGGCCCAGATAGTATCTGCCTTAGGTAATCAAATGTTCTGGGCTTTTTCCTCCCTGAAGGTACCTTTCTCTTTCCAAATTTCTGTTATAAGTTTGACTTGCAACTTTAGTTCTCTAATGAATTCGAGAAAAGTTGTTAATTTACAGTTACTCCAGATTTTTAGTTGTTGTGAGAATTTCCAGCTCTACTCTTCTTTGAGCTGCTAACCAGAACCCTGAATATATTGCTCTTTTAAGCCCCTCATAATGTGAGATCAAATATACTTTAGATATATCCTAATGAAAATACATTAAAAATGGGAAATAAGATTCAAAAATACTTATTTATTAGGAAAATGATAAATTATATTTACTTTCATATCAGTGATATTTGAAATTACCTTTAAATTTTAATCTATTTTTCTTCTTAAACATACTGCCCTCAATAAACAATGTTTATTTTGGGTAACCTCAAACTTACCTACTGGAACACTCTAGTCACCCTCCTTGGCCCAGGTTATGTGCGCAATTTGATTACAATCTGAAGCATAACTCTATGCCTTGGTTATAAAGATAGAAAATATTAAGGATTGAAAGGATCTTAGAGATAAGATCAAGAGTTCTTAATCAGTTCATAAATTTGTTGTAAAATCATGTCTCTAGATATTTCTGAAATATTCTGAGGAACAAGTTAATGTATTTTATTAAATTTACAAAGACACTAGTATTGCCCTAGGATTGTTAAATCCCATTGATGAGGTTCTATATCATAAAGATTATGTCATATTATCTATCTACCTTCTGTTTCTATTATATACTCCTAGAGAAATTATCCTGCTGCTCAGTTTTTATTCCTGTAACTAACCTTTAGAACTTGGGTTCTAAATATCCTTTCAAAAAATCCAAAGAGAAGAAAAATAAGAAAACAGGATTTTCTATGCCCGAATTGTGTGTTAATACACAAATCCTCAGTATCTTCCCTCAAAGAAAAAAAATTACATCTCATGTTCTATGCTCATAACTACTGCTTCGATTGCACTATTGATGGGTTCTCTAAGACATTAAATCATCACCACTAATAATACTGGTAAATTTATTCAATACATAAGTGAAATACCTTCCCATAAGTCAAACTTCTGTGTTGAGAATATCTGATACTTAATCACCTATTTTATTAATGTAATAAATAGGTTTATTATGATGAAGCTTTGTAGAGATACTCAGGTGGCTATTTTAAGAGGACTTTTATTCATAAAAGAAAAAATTTAATAATATTCAAAATTAATAAATACCTGAAGATTTGCTAGAAATTTGTGTTGGCCAGATGATTTTTATAAGAACAAAATATATGAAATAAACACATAAATGATAATAAAATATATTTAAAAATGCAAATAAGAATAAGTGCTAAAATAAGACTATCAATTTAAAACATCAAATATATTGAATATACACAAATCACAGAGCTTAATTATAAGTAACTTGTATAATTGAAAGAAATATAGCAATATAAATGTAACTGTAAGTGAAGCTCACCTAGGCCTGGGAAAATAATTTTAAAAAGTCAGTTTATTTTGAAAATCCCTTATCCTAATTTGTTCACTCCTAACTGTTACATTGGCTATCCTATTGAGTAATATAACTATTTTATCTCCAGTACCAAGCTCAGTGCACAGCATAAAAATTGGTTCTTAATCTATATGGGCAAATAATTGAATAAAGGCATCATACTGTTATGGTCTTACTATCATTTGTCCTGTAGTGTGCTATTTGAGTAAGTCTGACTAAATTGTATTTACTTATATGCTTGTGACCTGGAAGAATTCGTTTTGCCAATAAAACTTAAATTTCTTTTATATCATTTTCCTTTTATTGTAGGAAATAGGGCCAATTAACTTAATGTAATATACCAATGATTAAGTTAATTTTAATTTCTCAATTTTTCAAAAAGGCAGAGACCTTATGGTATATAACTTTGCATTCCAAAGAAATTTGCCACAAAGTGGAAAATGGGATTAAAATATACACAGGTTGATTTTCTAGTTTTATAGGCTATAATGTATGACCTTTGGCTGCATTCTAATCTACCAACCTTGTTTGCCTTTTTTCCATTTTTGTCAAAGTTGAGGTTATTTGGTTTTCTGAGTATTTTTATAAAAATAGGTACATTTTTATTCTTTCAGAATTGTTTACTTTTAGGTGTTTAACTTTAAAATATTTCTAAAGTTTCTTTTAAAATAGAAATGGAATTTTCAAGATATTACATATTCTACAATCAAAATTAACTTGTATGCTTACAATTGACTCTTGATTTACATACCTATTGTGTGTTCTCTAAAGTAATCAAATATTTTTGAGAGTTTCTTCAATTTATAGAGTCTAACTAATGCTATTTTTGTAACTGTTTTTTTTTTCCCCAATGTGCTGGATAATTTCAAGTAACTAAACATTTAAGAATTAGGTTGTAGCTTTCCATTTGCTCTTTTTATTTCTTTTTAATCAAAGATGATAGTATATTCACTTAAGCACTCTACAAACAAACATTATATGCTGACCAAGAAAAAATTCTCTTCAGAAAAATGAATTTAGGTATATCTAAATGATTTTAAATGTTCATAGCTATCCATGTTTTCAAACTGTAAAAGTTCTGAGCAGAATGTTTATTTTACAATTGATCAATCTTGTAACAAAGAAAATAATTATCTTAGTTCCGATTGCACTCAAGAAGCAAACTAGGTAAATAAATATAAGTGAGAAATGATCTTCAGATACATTATAATCTCCTTCATGGTGTCTTCTTATTTTTCTTAAATCTCAGAGTGGTGGCACAGAACAGGTTATTAATAAATCAGTGTTTGGCAATTAAAGGTGATTATCATAAGTACTCATGCTAATATACATTAAAGGTGAAATAAATCAAATAGGAGAAAAGTTAAATGCCTTTTGAAATACAAAATATATTTATTTGCACAGCTCTGTAAATGTTCTCTTATTTCTCCACTGACAAAACAAAAAAACTCTTAAGTTACATTGTTCAAAACGTGGCATTCAAGACTACTCTTTTCAAGTTACCTGAACCCAACTGTATAAACTCAGTTTGGAAGGAAACTGGTACATATTTGTTAACGGAAATGGCCCCACACACACATATGTACACATATATATTAGTTACATGTGTGTATCTAATTCACGCTATAAACTTCGAAGTTAGATATGTTCATATATTTCCATTTTTTATACAAAGAAACTGAGACACAAGAGGGTAATTTAACATAGGTCACACAATCAAAAATAAATAAAAAAAACCCAGTTTTGAATCCATCTAATCTGGCTCTAATTTCAAGCTCTTAGTTACTTTTTTAAAATGTTTACTCATTTTGAGAGAGAGCGTGTCCATGAGTGTAACTAGGGGAGGGACTGAGAAAGAAGGGAGAAAGTATCCCATGAAGGTTCTGTGCTTTCAGTGCAGAGCCTAACAGGAGGCTTGATCTCAGAAACCATACAATCATGACCTGAGACAAAATCAAGAGTCAGTTGCTCAACGAACTGAGCCACACAGGTGTCTCTCAAGCTCTAAGTTATTTTCAGTGCTACCTTGGAGACCAAAGGAATCTCCATGGGATACCTGTTGTGCCCCTTACCCTCCACCATAACTCCTTAACATTACATAAGAGACATGATATGAACTAGATGTGAACTAGAATTTCACTAATGAAATGAATAGCTGTTCATTAAGTCAAAATGTTTTACAGGAATAATAAGTTCATTCAATGCCTGAATGAAAATGCTGGTAAACTGTGGCAATTAGAATACTTTCACTCTATTTTTTTTTTCAATTAATTTCTTAGTTGCATGGTGGACTAAACCTTTAATTCCTTCTTTAAGGGACAATTAAGAAACATTCCCTAGTAACATGTAAAATTTAAATTAAAATAGTAGCAGTAGTAAAAACAACAATGATAATAATTTGGTAACACTATAGCTGATAAGATCTTAATAAGTATAGCAGATGATGGTAGTGCCCAATAAATCTCTTAATCACTTTTATTCACATAGCCCCAAATTCTTCCAATAAGACATGTATTTCTTTGTCTACAGTCTTTTTCTAGCCACTGAAACATTCTTTTCTTTCTATGCTCCAGGCCAGAGAGTTGGGGAATCAATGCTACCTGAGAGCAGGCCTCATCCAACTGATGAAAATTGGTGTAGAAACTCCAAGTCTGTCAATTTGCAGACAGTGCAGATCTGAAGAGTATTACCCTACACAAGCATTCCTATCGCCTACAGTAATAATTGGCTCAATAATAAACTCAACATTGCTCCCTTCCATTTCAGTTGTCTAACTTCCTCACTCCCTTATCCTCTACCTCCCACCTTCCAAGTTAATTGCTTGCACTTGAATCATTGTCTCAGAAACAGCTCCTGAAGAAATCTCTATTATCACTTTAAGGTTAGTCTGAAAAAATATACAAACATTCAGCTTAGATTTGGATTATGAGATTTACATGGAATAGTCTGTTCCATCTGTTCCATCTGTTTCTAATAGCCTTGGCATATCTGTAACTGTATAAAGATGAAGTATATTTAATATACTAAATGCATCAGTTACCCTGACATTGCAAGAATGATAATTTCCACAAAACATTAAATCAAATTATTTTAATTTCTTTCATTTAAGGAAGAATTTTAGTAGTCACTGTATGTAATTAAAAACTTGCCAACTTGCTTATTTTACTGTTTCAAAACTTTTTGTGAAGAACCGAGTAATGTGTGCATTTGTGTGTATTCAGTGGTATTTCATTCACTTCTATAGTTTGTTGTTTTGTGATTTATAGAATTTTTAAATTTATTTACTAAAAATGGCAAAAATATGCTTCATTGGCAATCAGAGAAACCCAAGGTAACCAATATTTTCACTCTTAATTCATCATAACAACTGGAAAAACCAGGAATTATGATTACCTAGAAAACTTAGTAAAAATAGGACTCAATGATAACTTCACTATAGATATATGATTGCTCAGGTAATCAAAACTTGTCCAGGATAATGGCATTAAATGATATACATTCAAATTCCTTAGAATTCACTCACTTCAGTGACAAGATATAAAATATGCCAAGCATTCAGAAGAAATATATAATTCATATTTATACACCTACACATACACATAGATATGTGTATTTTTTTCTTTTTTTAACATGAATTTTCATTAGAGCTTATTATTTAAATAAATTTTGGATTTATTACCTAAAAATTGCTCAGAAATCAAAGAGAGTTCCCATATATTCCCCCCTCCCTTTACTCCACATACAATTTTTCCTATTACTTATTTTTTTTCATTTTGTCTTATTTTTTTAATTTACATCCAAGTTAGTTAGCATACAGTGCAACAATAGTTTCCCATTTAGCCCATCCCCCCCTCCCACAACCATTCCAGTAACCCTCTGTTTGTTCTCCATATTTAAGAGTCTCTTATGTTTTGTCCCCCTACCTATTTTTATATTATTTTTTCTTCCCTCCCCTTATGTTCATCTGTTCTCTGTATTAAAGTCCTCATGTGAGTGAAGTCATATGATATTTGTATTTCTCTGACTGACTAATTTCCCTTAGCATAATACCCTCTAGTTCCATCCATGTAGTTGTAAATGGCAAGATTGTATTAGTTTGATTGCTGAGTAATACTCCATTGTGTGTGTGTGTGTGTGTGTGTGTGTGTGTGTGTGTGTGTGTGTGTATACCATATCTTCTTTATCCATTCATCCATCATTGGACATTTGGGCTCTTTCCACACTTTGGCTATTGTTGATAGTGCTGCTATAAACATTGGGGAGCATGTGCCCCTTTGAAACAGCATACCTCTATCCCTTGGATAAATACCTAGCAATGCAGTTGCTGGATAGTAGGGTAGTTATAATTTTAATTTTTGGAGGAACCTCCATACCGTTTTCCAGAGTGGCTGCACTAGTTTGCATTCCCATCAGCAGTGCAAAAGAGATCTTCTTCCTCCGAATCCTCACCAACATCTGTTGTTACCTGAATTGCTAATGTTAGCCATTCTGACAGGTTTGAGGTGGTATCTCATTTAGGTTTTGATTTGTATTTCCCTGATGATGAGTGATGTTGAGCATTTTTTTTTTTTTTATGTGTCGGTTGGCCATCTGGATGTCGTTTTTGGAGAAATGTCTATTCATGTCTTTTGCCCATTTCTTCACTGGATTATTTGGTGTTTGGGTGTTGAGTTTGATAAGTTCTTTATACATTTTGGATACTAACCCTTTATCTGATAGGTTGTTTGAAGTATCTTCTCCCATTACATTGGTTGCCTTTTAGTTTTGCTGACTGTTTCCTTCACTGTGCAGAAGCTTTTTATTTTAATGAGGTCCCAATAGGTCATTTTTGCTTTTGTTTCCCTTGCCTCCAGAGACATGTCAAGTAAGAAGTTGCTGGAGCCAAGGTCAAACAGGTGGCTGCCTATTTTCTCCTCTAGGATTTTGATGGCTTCCTGTCTTACATTTAAGTCTTTCATCCATTTTGAATTTATTTTTGTGTATGGTGTAAGAAAGTGGTGCAGGTTCATTTTTCTGCATGTCACTGTCCAGTTTTCCTAGCACCACTTTCTGGAAAGACTGTCTTTATTCCACTGGATATTCTTTCCTACTTTCTCAAAGACTAGTTGGCCATGTTTGTGGGTCCATTTAGGGGTTCTCTATTCCGTTCCATTGATCAGAGTGTCTGTTCTTGTGCCAGTACCATGCTCTCTTGATTATTACAACTTTGTATTACAGCTTGAAGTCCAGGATTGTGATTTGCTTTGGTTTTCTTTTTCAAGATTGCTTTGGCTATTTGGGGTCTTTTCTGGTTCCATAAAAATTATGGATTGTTTGTTCTAGCTCTGTGAAGAATGCTGGTGTTATTTCGATAGGGATTGCATTAAATATATAGATTGCTTTGGGTAGTATTGACATTTTAACCATATTTTTCTTCCTATCCAGGAGCATGGAATATTTTTCCATTTTTTTAGTGTCTTCTTCAATTTCTTTCATAAGATTTATACAGCTTTAAGTATATAGATTTTTCACCTCTTTGGTTAGATTTATTCCTGGTATTTTATGGGTTTTGGGGCAATTGTAAATGGGATTGATTCCTTGATTTCTCTTTCTGTTACTTCATTGTTGGTATATAGAAATGCAACCGATTTCTGTGCATTGATTTTATATCCTGCAACATTGCTGAATTCATGGATCACTTCTAGCAGCTTTTTGGTGGAATCTTTTGGGTTTTCCACATAGAGTATCATGTCATCTGTGAAGAGTAAAAGTTTGGCCTCCTCCTGGCCGATTTGGATGCCTTTCATTTCTTTGTGTTGTCTCATTGCTAAGGCTAAGACTTCCAAAACTATGTTGAGTAACAGTGGTGAGAGTGGACATCCCTGTGTTGTTCCTGACCCTAGAAGGAAAGCTCTCAGTTTTTCCCCATTGAGGATGATATTAGCGTTGTGTCTTTCATATATGGCTTTTATGATCTCAAGGTATGATATTTCTATCCCTACTTTCTTCAGGGTTTTTATCAAGAAACAATACTGTGTTTTATCAAATGCTTTCTCTGCACCTATTTGGAGGATCAGGTAGGTCTTGTCCTTTCTTTTATTGATGTGATGAATCGCATTGTTTTGTGGATATTGAACCAGCCTTGCAGCCCAGGTATAAATTCCATTTGGTCATGGTGAATATTTTTTTTAATGTATTGCTAGATCTGGTTGACTTGTTGAAGATTTTTGCAACCATGTTCATCAGGGAAATTGGTCTTTAGTTCTCCTTTTTAGTGGGATCTTTGTCTGGTTTTGGAATCAAGGTAATGCTGGCTTCATAGAAAGAGTTTGGAAGTTTTCCTTCCATTTCTTTTCTTTTCTTCTTCTTTTTTTTGGGGGGGGGACAGCTTCAAGAGAATAGGTGTTAACTCTTCTTTAAATGTTTGGTAGAATTCCCTTGGAAAGCCATCTGGCCTTGGACTCTTATCTTTTGGCAGATTTTTGATTACTAATTCGATTTCCTTACTGGTTATGGGTCTGTTCAATTTTTCTATTTCTTCCTCTTTCAGTTTTGGTAGTGTGTATGTTTCTAGGAATTTGTCCATTTCTTCCAGATTGCCCATTTTATTGGCATATTATTGCTCATAATATTATCTTATTATTGTTTTTGTTTCTGCTGTGATCTCTCCTCTTTAATTCTTGATTTTATTTATTTGGGTTCTTTCCTTTTTCTATTTGATCAAACTGGCTAGTGGTTTATCAATTTTGTTAATTCTTTCAAAGGACCAGCTTCTGGTTTCATTGATCTGTTCTACTGTTTGTTTGTTTGTTTGTTTGTTTTGATAGCATTAATTTCTGCTCTAATCTTTATTATTTCCTGTCTTTTGCTGGTTTGGGTTTTATTGCTGTTCTTTTTCCAGCTCCTTAAGGTGTAAGGATAGGTTGTATATCTCAGACATTTCTTCTTCCTTTTTGAGGAAGGCCTGGATTGCTATATATTTTCCTCTTATGACTGTCTGTGTTGCATCCCAGAGGTTTGGGGTTGTGGTGTCATCATTTTCATTGGCTTCCATGTACTTTTTAATTTCTTCTTTAACTTCTTGGTTAGCCCATTCATTCTTTAGTAGAACGTTCTTTAGTCTCCATGTATTTGTTATTTTTCCAAATTTTTTCTTGTGGTTGATTTTGAGTTTCATAGCTTTGTGATCTGAAAATATTCACTGTATGATCAACCCTTTTGTACTTTTTGAGGGCTGATTTGCATCCCAGTATGTGATCTATTCTGGAGAACATTCCATATGCACTGGAGAAGAAAGTATATTCTTCTGCTTTAGGATGAAGTGTTCTGAAAATATCTGTTAAGTCCATGTGGTCCAGTGTGTCATTCAAAACCATTGTTTCCTCCTTGATTTTCTGATTAGATGATCTGTCCATTGCTGTGAGTGTGGTGTTGAAGTCCCCTGCTATTATGGTATTATTATCAATGAGTTTCTTTATGTCTGTTATTAATTGATTTATATATTTGGGTGCTTCACATTTGGAGCATAAATGTTTACAATTGTTAGGTCTTCTTGGTGGATAGACCCCTTAATTATGATATAAAGCCTTTCTTTATCTCTTGTTACAGTCTTTATTTTAAAGTCTAGATTATCTGATATAAATGGGGCTAATCTGGCTTTCTTTTGTCAATAATTAGTATGGCAAATGGTTCTCCATCCCCTTACTTTCAATCTGAAAGTGTCTTTAGGTCTCAAATGGGTCTCTTGTAAACAGCATATAGATGGATCTTGTTTTCTGATCCAGTCTGTTACCCTACATCTTTTGACTAGAGCATTTAGTCCATTGATGTTTAGAGGAGTACTGAAAGATATGAATTTATTGCCATTATGTTTCTTGTAGAGTTGGAGTTTCTGGTGGTGTTCTCTGGTCCTTTCTAGTCTTTGTTGCTTTTGGTATGTATGTATGTATGTATGTATGTATGTATGTATTTTCTACCCTCAGATAGTCCCCCTTACAACTTCTTGCAGGGCTGGTGTAGTGGTCACAAACTCCTTTAATTTTTGTTTGTCTGGGAAACTTTTAATCTCTCCTATTTTGAATGACAGCCTTGCTGGATAAAGAATTCTTGGCTGCATATTTTTCTGATTCAGTACATTGAATACATCCTGCCGCTCCTTTCTGTCAAGTTTCTGTGGATAGGTCTTCTGTGAACCTGATCTGTCTTCCCTTATAGGCTAAGGACACTTTTCCCTTGCTGCTGTCATGATTCTTTACTTTTCTGAGTATTTTGTGAATTTGACTCTGATATGCCTTGTCAATGGTCAGTTTTTGTTGAATCTAACGGGAGTCCTCTGTCCTTCCTGGATTTTGATGTCTGTGTCTTTTCTCAGGTTAGGAAAGTTTTCCACTATGATTTGCTCAGATAACATTACTACCCCTTTTTCTCTCTCTTCCTCTTCTGGGACCCCTATGATTCTGTGTTCCTTTTTAATGAGTCACTGATTTCTCTAATTCTTAAATTGTGCTCTTTTACCTTATTCTCCCTCTTTTTTTCTGCTTCATTATTCTTCACAAGTTTGTCCTCTATATCTCTGATTTGCTGCTCTGCCTCATCCATCCTTGCTGCCATGGCATCCATTCGAGATTGTAGCTCAGTTATAGCATTTTTTATTCATCCTGACTAGATTTACTTCCTTTATATCCACAGAAAGGGATTCAAATTTATTTTACACTCCAGCTAATATTCTTATTATCGTGATTCTAAATTCTGGTTCAGACATTTTGTTTGTATCTGTGTTGGTTAAGTCCCTGGCTGTCATTTCTTCCTGCTCTTTCTTTTGGGGTGAATTCCTTCATTTTGTCATTTTGAAGGAAGAAAAGGAATTAATGAGGTAAAAAAAATTTAAATTAAAATTAAAAGAAATTAAAACTAAAAAAATTAAAAACAACACACACATGCACACACACACACACAAAATCAAATAAATGATTCCAGCTCCTATAAATTCTAGCTCCCAAATAAGTGATTCTAGAGAAAAAAGTGGGGAAAAAGAAAAAAAAAAAGAAATCATTTGAAAGTTGGAATAAATGAATACAATTAAATAGAATAAAAAGAAATGATTGAAGTAAAAAAGAATTTGAAAAATTTACAAAAAAGTAGAGAATAGAGTAGAAAAATTAAATAAAAATATTTTTAATAAAAATTGAAAATAAAAATACTTTTTTCTCTTTCCATATTCAAGAAAAAGAAAAGAAACGAAAAGGAGAAAAAAAAAGAAAGAAAATTGAATAGACGAACCAGTGAACAGACTGAAACACGATTGAAATTACTTTGCTTTCCCCTAGAAGTCAAACCATGAAATGCTTTATAGTCTGTAAGCTAAGCAGGCAGAGAGACTTTTGTTCCTGAAGAGCGAGGTTGGCCCAGTTGGGTGGGTCTTAGTGCAACATCTCCATTCTCCACTAGATGGCGCTGCCTAGCTTACTGGTGTGGATTGTTGTGGCGCTTGTAGGTGTGTATGCTCGCATGCACTGGAGAGGTGAAAATGGAATCACCCAGCTGCCCAGTCTCTAGTATTGGAACTCTGTTCTCCATGGTCAGCAATCTTGCACCTTTTTTCTCTGGCTTCCATCCACTCCCCGCTTTTACACTGTCTGTGACCAAGCCCCAGGCAGCACCTCTTTCCTGAGTTTTATCTTAGGTGCGGCTGTTTTTCCAGACCCCTTACTTCTGACAGGCTGTGGCTTTGTCCCATTCTGCCCCTCTGTGGGAGGGTCTCAGTGAGCAATGGCTGGGTGCTAGCCTCACCCAGAAATGTTCACGGGACTGTGCTGCTGCCGATGCCCAGAAACTGCAGCTGGGTGCCAGCCTGCCCCAGATAAAGTTCACGTGATTGTGTAGCAGCAGCATTTTAGGTATTATGGAAAATCACAACACACATCTGGCACCAGGCTTCACCCTTAATGACCTTGTTCCAGCACTAGCAAATGTGGTTGTTCTCCTGGGTCCACTGGGGCCTTTGCCTGTTTGGGGGGGGGGGGCACACAGACTCTACCAGATGTCCTCCCAGCAGGAGAATTTTCTCTCCCCATGTGCCTTAAAGACCCCCAGACTTCACTCTGCTCCTGGGGATTCACCCTTCCCACCAGAGGACTGCCAGGTATTGAGCTGCAGAATTTCAGACTCTGTGCTCCCCCTATTTACAGAGTCTTAATGGAGTTTAAACTCTCTCCTTTCTCCATTCTACCTTTTTAATTCAGTCCCTGAGGCTGCTTCCACTTTTCTACTTTCTCTCCAGTTGCTTTGCAGGGGTTGCTTTTCCCATATTCTCCCTCTCACCCATCTCTGTCCTCTCTCTGCAAGCAAAAACAGCCTACTGCCCCCTGCGGCTTCTCTCTCTCCCAGTTCACTTCTCCCTGCTGTGTACCTGCTGAGTTCCATGGTTCAGGTTGTGCAGATTGTTGTGTTAATCCTCAAATCAGTTTTCTAGGTGTGCAGGATGGTTTACTGTTGATATGGCTCTATTTCATGGATGTGAGATGCAAAAAAACTTCCATGCTATTCAACCATCTTGGCTCCTCCCTCCAATTTTTCCTATTATTAAACATCTTGCAATAATGTAGTATATTTGTCATGATTGATGAACCAATACATTATTGCTAACTGAAATACAAATACATAGTTTACATTAGGATGAAGTGTTCTGTTATACAGTTCTGTGGGTTTCAACAAATATATAATGTTATGGGGGTGCCTAGGTGTTTCAGTTGGTTAAGCATCTGACTTCAGCTCATTTCATGATCATGCAGTTTGGGAGTTTGAGCCCCACATTGGTCTCTGTGCTGATGGCTCAGAGCCTGGAGCCTGCTTGGGATTCTATGTCTCTCTCTTTGTGCCCCTCCTCTTCTCACACTTTGTCTCTCTCTCTTGCTCTCTCTCTCAAAAGTAAATAAACTTTAAAAAATTTTAAAAATATAATGTTATGTAGCCACCATTACAGTATTACACAGAATACTTTACTACCCAAAATATACTCTCAGTTCCATTTATTCATTTTTTTCTTTCTTTCCTTCTTTCTTTCTCTCTTTCTCTCTCCCTCTCTTTCTTTCTTTCTTTCTTTCTTTCTTTCTTTCTTTCTTCTTAGAGAGAGAGAGAGAGAGAGAGAGTGTGTGTGTGAGTTGGGGAGAGGGGCAGTGAGAGACAGAGAGAGAGAGAGAATCTTAAACAGGCTCCATGCTAAGTGTGGCTTGATGCAAGTCTCAATCCCATGATCCTGGGATCATGACCTGTGCTGAAATTAAGAGTCAGACACTCAACTGACTGAGCCAATTAGGTGTCCTTATTGTTATTATTTTTAAAACTGAAATTCTAATTCAAGTTCTCTATGTCCAAGGAATTTTGCTAGAGTGATTATAAATAGTAAAAGCAGGTCAAGAGATCTAACAATAGTAAAGCAAAAATTTATTGTTGCAGGGTCCTGTAACATCAAATCAACCTAAGAGATTTCAAAAAGGAAAGAAGATGAAAGTATGTGACAATTTGCTGCACATCAGGATAGAATTTATTGAAGGAAGGGATATGATTACTGTATGTAGAATTGTCCAAAATAATTAAAATTTGGCCACAAGTTGGAGAAAAAATTACAAGTGAAATTACAATTTGATGAATCATTCCAAAGTATGTCTGCAGAATGAGATTCTATGGCCAGATGCTCTAATACATGCTATTCTGGAAAAGGTTAAAGGGGTTTATTTACTGCAGGCCTTTTCACAAGCTTTAACAAGATAATGTTCACCATCAATTCCCAATAAATGGGGATAATACGATGCAGCCATTCCTAACCTAGTTTTCCCTACTGGTCTTTGTTGCTTAACCATTTTTCTTGGGATTAGTGTTTCAGAGGACACACTTAGAAAGCACTACATTAGAGAATTATTAGCTGTGATAATGCATTTCTATGATCCCTACTCTTCTCCATATGTAATATAACACAAGGACTGCCATAAAATAAATAGTTACCTTGTAACAGACTAAATGTATTAAAACATAATCTATTGCATCCTTATACAGGCTTCAAAAATAAGTATTGCCATTTATTTTATAAGCCAGGATATTGAGGCTAAAAGTATTGCTTGACTTGTCCACAGTATACACACAAAAATTTGTACTTTTTTATTGTGGTAAAATCAATATTACATAAAATTTACCATTCTAACCATTTTTAAGTATACATTTCAATAGCATTAATACACTCACAATGTTGTGTAAATATTGTCACTATTTCCAGAATTTTTTCATCATTGCAAACAGAAACTCTGTCATTATTAAACAACATTGCCTATTCTTTCTTTCCCATCAGCCCCTGGTAACCTATATTTTACCTGTCTCTATTAATTTGCATATTCTAGGTAATAAATATAATTGAAAATATACAATATTTGCCCTTTTGTGTCTGGCTTGTACCACTTAGCATAAAGTTTTCAGATTCATTCATGTTGTAGCATGTATCAGAATTTCACTTTTGTTTATGCTCAAATAATATTCTATTATATGTATATACATACAATAAACAGTGTGGAAAGTCCAAGGCGATTTGTCCAATTTATTGCTTTCTGATTGGGTATTATATATGATATAAATGGAGATACAATATAAGCACTGAGAAAATGGAGAAAATAAAACAATATCTATATTACAAAGCATAAAAATGCATAATCTAAAATAAATGGATTTTTATAGATAAACATTAATTTTATTTTTCATATAAAATTTCTTATAAATAAAGATGTTGCAATTATAGCATTTCATATTTTTCCTGTTGGACTATCATGACCTTCAAATTAAAAATTAAAATTAATAAATAATAGTACAAATGACTAGTTGAAATCTAAATCATAAAATAGCATTTTTAAATTCATCCTGGCTAGTTCTTAGGTCTTTGATCTCTGCAGCAAGGGTTTTCTGGTGCCTTCTATGCTTTTTCCAAGCCCAGCTATTAGTCTTATGACTGTTATTCTAAATTCTTGTTTAGGTATATTGTTTATATCTGTTTTGAGCAATTCTCTGGCTGTGATTTCTTCTATCTTGTCATTTTGGCTAAGTTTCTGTCTTTCACGTGTCTTAAAAACTTGTTGTGTATCCTGCTATATTAAAAAGTGGTCATACAATGTCCAGTGCCTGGCACTCCAGGAAGTGTTTCTGGTTGAATGCACTCTGCTGTTGTGTTTTGGCTGCTCTATCTCACTGGTCAGTCCTTTGCAGAGCTCCTCCTCACTTGTAGTGGTGGAGTGTTTGGACCTTTAACTAGGTGTGCTTTGATTTGTTTGTTGCAGTAACTCTGGGGGTGGGGGGAGGTGGGTGTATAAATTTTATACATTTATATATGTATAAAATAAGAATTGACAAAAAACAAACCAGAAACTATAAGCCTGATTCCAAAATTAAAAATAAATAAATAAATAAAGCATTGTCTGTTGGTGCGTGGGACTGGTGGCTGTGCTGGTCTGGAGGAGAGGCTGGCTGCATTAGGTCAATTAGTCTTGCTCCAGTAAATAAGCAGTTGCCAGGCACAGAGGGGCAGGGTTTTGTCTAAGCTTGTCCGCTCCTCTCCACTGAGGGTCTGCTGTGTTGCTTTCTTAAGTCCCACCTTTTCGGTGTTGGGGGGAAAATGGCATCACCCCACTCTCTCCTCCCCAGACTGGGAATCACAACCCATGCTGTTCAGGCAGCCCTCACAGAATTGCAAGGGCAGTCAGCTTTCCCTGATCCACAGTTCTCCTCTGCTTTATTCTTAGTGCTGGGCTGGGATTCAAAACCACATGTCTTAAAGGACCCAACACTGCATGGATTCACTACCAGAGTAGAGTACTCTCCACCCTGCTGATGAAAGGCCTGTGACTGGTGACTGTCACTTGCAGGATTTTTTGTCCTGGGGGAGGCAACAAGCACTCTTCCCAAAGTACTCCAGGAAGGGGACTGTCCTCTCCCAGTGCGTCCTGGAGATAGCTACACCATGCCATACATTCTTGGGCCAACTCCCTTGTCTCTAGGATTACAAGCCAGGGCTCTGCTATGGAGAAAGTTGAGCACTTCAAAAGCCTTGGAGTTTCAGCTCTAAAGGCTGTTTGCAAAAATCCATAGTCCAAAGAGTTTTGCCTCTTGTGCTAACTCAATGCTGTACTTTTACAACTCCTCTCCCTTTCTCTCCTTTTGTTTCTCCACAGAAAGGGTTCTCTCCCTTCCATAGCTCCACTGTTTTATCTCCTTCAACACACATACATGAACCTTGATCCTGCCTAGTCGTCTCCTTCCAGCTGTGGAGAACCTTCTGGCCCTCCAGATCTATTTCCTGGGTGTTTAAAGTGATCTGACCTCAATACTGCTGTGTTTGAGGGATGAGAAAAATCCAGGTCCTCCTGCTTCTCTACCATCTTAACTCCCTTCTACACCTGCACTCAGTTCTTATATTCTCTTTTCTTCTCATTCTTCTGGAAAAAACCCAATCTCAATTAAAAAGACCTTTCTGCCTACTCCATGCCTTTAGTTGTGCAACTGAATGTGGCTTGGAAAAAAAATTCACAAACTTATTAAGTTAAAGAAATGTATTTTCTAGACCTGAACTAACCAACATAATAGTCACTAGCCATATGTGGAACTGAGCACTGGAAATGTACCTGTATGGCTATATTTAAAATTTTTAATTAAAATAAGGAGCTATATTTAAATTTTTTATTTAATTTTGATTGTTTTGAATTTTAATTTTAATTTTTTTTAATATTTATTTATTTTTGAGACAGAGAGAGACAGAGCATGAGCAAGGAAGGGGCAGAGAGAGAGGGAGACACAGAATGTGAAGCAGACTCCAGGCTCTGAGCTGTCAGCACAGAGCCCGATGCGGGGCTCGAACTCATGAACTGTGAGATCATGACCTGAGCTGAAGTCGGACGCTTAACCAACTGAGCCACCCAGGTGCCCCTTGAATTTGAATTTTAAAACTATTTCTCAGTTCAGTTACTTGAAAACTTTTAAGTATGCTTCAAACAACTCACCTATATAAATCTACTTTTTCAATCATAAACTTTATTAGATATAAATTAAATTTTCTCATTAAAATTTAGCATTTGAATTGAGGTGTGCTGTAAATGTAAAATGCACACTAGATTTGGAATACATTACAAAAAGCAAAACATATAGAATATCCCACTGTTTTTTCTATACCAATTGTATGTTGAAATGATAATATTTTAGAGACAAATCAAGATCAATGAAATATATCACAAAACTATTCACACTATTTGTTTTTACTTTAAAAAAATGTTACTTCTAGAAAAATTTAAATTACCTATATGGTTTACATTGAATTTTTATTGGACAGCAGTCTGCTGGGTCCTTTAACTATGTGCTCAGTGCACAGAAAGTACTGGTGAGAACTGTGATGGAGGCATGTATGCACAGGGTGCTGAGGGCATGCACTAGGGGAAATTAAATCATAGTAATGGCAAGGAAATTTCTAAAATTGAAAGTGACCTGAGAATACAACTAAACATAAAAAGATTATGTGATGGGATCTTCATTCATTCAGCAAGTATTTCAAGTTTATATTCCATAAGTTACTGGGTATATATGCAATTATATATTTGGCAAGGTGTGCTTTTAAAACATATTTAGTATCTGCCCCCTCCTCTTCCACTGGTAAAACACAGGCCCAACTACCACCACCTTTTCTCTATTTTATGGCAATTGTGTTTTACCTTGTCTCTATGCTGTGTCCCTACAATGTTAATTTCCCCATCACCACCAACACATATGTGCATGTGTGTGTGCACATGCATGGGTGTGCACAGACACACACAAAGGATTTATATTGAATAATGAATCTGGTATGAGACTTTTAAAATATAACACAAATAATCTCACCATACATCTCAAAACCCTCTCGTGGCTTGCTATGTTGTCCAAAATAAAATAAAATTCCTTATGATAGCCCAAAGGTCATCCAAGATCTGGGTATCTGGCTACTTTAGTATAGGAACTGAGATGCTAACACTTCCCCACCCTCACTCATACAACCAGAAGCCATGGCCCTTCTTCCCTCTCTCTGGATCAGTCTTTCCAAAGACATCTGTTTTTCTCAATCTTCACTCCTTTCTGGTCCCTGACAAAAGCATACCTTTTTAAAAGACATTTTCTTGAACACTCTATTTAAAATAGCAGCTCATCCTCACCCCATTACTTTGAATCCCCTACTATATTTGATCAAAATCTCAAATACCCCATATTTTATTGCAAGTACCCCCCCACCTCCCCAGCCTGGCTTTTACAAGTATGAAAGGTCTTTGAGGGCAATGACCTTTGCTTTTTGTTTTCACTGCTGTATCATCACTAACTAGAAGAGGGCCTGATATATAGTGAACATGCATTAAATATTTTGAAATAATCATTTTTCAAAAACTGGAGAAAAGTCAAGTATCATGGTGAAAATGCTGAAGGTATAGCAGTCAGTAAGCCAACTGGTATCATCAGCATTTTATTAGGATGGCAAGACTACAAACAACATTATAGTACTTCTATTATTTAATATACATGCATATTTGTTTTTAAAGTCTTTTGATACTGATGTTTTCTTTATTACAAATTTCTAAAAGCTAATAAAATTTTTATTTTTATGGTACATTTAAAAATTAGGGGCGCCTGGGTGGTTCAGTCGGTTAAGCAGCCGACTTCGGCTCAGGTCATGATCTCGCGGTCCGTGAGTTTGAACCCCGCGTCGGGCTCTGTGCTGACAGCTCAGAGCCTGGAGCCCATTTCAGATTCTGTGTCTCCCTCTCTCTGACCCTCCCCTGTTCATGCTCTGTCTCTCTCTGTCTCAAAAATAAACGTTAAAAAAAAATAAAAAAAAATAAAAATTAAACGTGATAGAGTGAATGTAAATAAATGAACTTTAATTTTGAAATGCAAACTGATGAAAATGACTAAAAGGTAAAAATGTTTCTGGAGCTTGGTTTAGTACCTTAAACACCAATGTTCAGACATTATGTTCTCACATATAATATTCACATATGAACAGAAATGTTATCTAAATTTAAAAATATTTGGAATATTTTAAATCTCTTGTGTTAACAAAGGTTTTTCCAAATTCTATAGTTAATTCCATGAACAGAAGGCATAATCTTTTTAAGAAACAGAAGACAAGCTGAAGTTTATGCCCAACTTGAATAAAGAGAGAAGGGAATCAAATAAGGGGGCTATAAGGAGATAATGATTGAAAAGTAAACCCAGAAAAAAGAAGCCCATTAATGTCAAACTAATATAAAGCGGTCATAGCATGATTTAACTCTAACATTTTATTAAAGTGTTTTAAATATACATTATATGTGTGTGTGTGTGTGTACATACCCACACACACTTAAAATAAGCATACAGTTTAATGAATACTTACATGCTGACTATATTCATAAAACCACTACTAAAAAAAAGGGGCTCTTTAGCAACCCAGAACCTTCTCTTTGTGTCCCAATCTTATTTTTTAAGTTTTCTTTATTTATTTTGAGATAGAGACGGGCAGAGAAAGAGGGAGAGAGAGAATCCCAAGCAGGCTCCTCCCTGCAAGTGCAGAGCTGGACATGGGACTTGAACCCAGGAAACCACGCTATCATGACCTGAGCCTAAACAAAGAGTCAGATACTCAACTGACTAAGCCTCCCAGGTAACCCTCTTTGTGTTCCATTCTAACCACTTTCTCCACCTGAAAAAGTAAACATTGCTTGACTTCTAACAGCATAGATTAGTTTGCTTATTTTTATATTTCATAAAAATTGGATTAGAACATATGATTTTGAGTCTTGCCTCTTTTATTCAACATTTTATTTTTGATATTTTAACATCGTTTTAATATAACAATTTATTTATCCATTCAACCACTGATAACTATTTGGATAGTTTTCAGCTTTGAACTATTGCAAATAGGGTATTATAAACATTCTAATACATATTTATGTGTGTTCATGTGTGCAGTTTGTGTGTGTGTGTGTGTGTGTGTGTCTACAGTTGATCTGCAGACACACCAACTTGAACTGCACAGGTCCACTTACACATGAATTTTTTTCTGATAAATTCAGTACAAGAGTGTAAATGTATTTTCTCTTCTCTATGATTTCCTTTTCTCTAGCTTAATTTATTGTAAAAATACAGTAAATAATACATATAATTACAAAACATGTGCTGTGAAGGCTTCCAGTCAGTAGTAGGCTGTTAGTAGTTAAGTTTAAGAGGAGTCAAAAGTTACATGCAATTTTCTTTCTTTTTTAAAATTTTTAATATTTATTTTTGAGACAGAGCATGAACAGGGAAGGGCCAGGGAGAGAGGGAGACACAGAATTTGAAACAGGCTCCAGGCTCAAAGCTGTCAGCACAGAGCCTGAAGCGGGGCTAGAACCCACAGACTGAAAGTTGATGTCCTTAGCCGAAGTCAGATGTTCAACTGACTAAGCCACCTAGGCACCACATAAATCACATGCAATTTTCTACTGCACTGGGCTTGAAGCCACTAACCCACCTATTATTCAACTGTTTAGTGTCCGTATAGTGACATATATAATATTTGTATATATATACACACACATATACACATTTCTATTAAGCATATTTCCAGGATCGTATATTTGATGTGACAAATATCATATAAACTATTGATAGTAGTTTGTAGCATAGTAGAATTTATACAAGATTTATAAGCGTGCCTGGCAAATGCTTAATAAGTGTTAACTGGTTAGTAATAGTTGTATATCAAATTACCAGAATAACTGTCTTTTAGTAAATATTTGAACTCTAGACATGAATAAGCCTGCATCAGATTCCTCACTATG
The DNA here is from genome assembly GCF_027475565.1 of Acinonyx jubatus. NCBI lineage: Eukaryota > Metazoa > Chordata > Mammalia > Carnivora > Felidae > Acinonyx > Acinonyx jubatus. Next base: position 78,820,694 of record NC_069390.1, read on the forward strand.
TCATTCCCAAGCTAAGTGGTATTTAGGCACATTGCTAAAAAAATTTGAAGTCTCATTTCCTCTTTATAAAATGTAGAAAACATAGGCTGTTGTGAATGCTTGAGAAGAAAGTAAATATACACTTAGCACAGCACCAGGTATGTAATGGAGGTTAATAAATGTTTGTAGTTTTTAGCATATGACATAATTAACAGAGCTGCTAATACTATTGTCCTTTACTAACACCATGTCTTTGTAATACACCATATGAATTTAAACAAAGGCCGTGTTTAATATCTTAGCTATTTCCCTGGATACAGAGATGTGTTGCCCAAGAAACCAACTATCTCCTAGCAACTTCATGTTCCAATTCCCTTTTAACTTGGAAGTTTTTCAGATGCAGTGCTGGATCTTTCTGAACTTCTGTATAACTCATAATATCCAGGTAAAAGAGAGTTAATATAAAATAACTAGATTAAACAATAATCTCATCTCTTTGACTTTAAAAAAGCATGAAAGACAAGGTTGCTTATCCTGCTAAAATTAATACTGAGTTGTTTGAAAGTAGAGACTCAAAATGCTCAGCAGTACTGAGAAGTACATCCTCGGGCTTATATGCTAATTAAAATTCTGCCTAAACTTATATTTCAAATACTATATTTAAATTTATTTGAAATGAAGAGACATAATTCTTTAACTAAAGCTCACTGTTGCATTTTTTCAAAGAAAAATCTATAATGTGATGTTCTTCAAAATAAATCCCTGGGTTTTATTAAGGTAGTAAAAATACCAATATATGTGACAGTGGATTTTCTAAGACAAAGGGATTTTTTTTTCTTTTATACACTAATAAAAAAATGAGGTATACATATTTCTGGGAGGAATTTTGTGTGGGGAAAAAAAGCACAACTTTTAGAGTATATCTTATTTATACAGCTGCCAAATCTTTCCACCAGCTTTCGCTCTGACAGAAATGCAGCTATGCCTGGATAAGGTTGATTTGTAATTAAACATTCTGTGTCTTTCAGCAAGTGAAAAATGAGCTAATAGCAATACGTTCATATGACAGTATTAGAGTTTTAATTCTAAAATCTACTACTGATGATGGGTTTATTTGTGCTAATCATGTCCACAGGTATTAAGAAACAGATATTACAATATATGTATGCACAGATATCCTGTATTAATAATTACTTTCAAAAGTACATAGAACACTTTTAAAATGTCACATTTAACCTAGTAGTTCAAGCATGGATTTCCAAATCCCTGTCTATTACCTTTAATTTAAGTGATTTAACCTTACTTATTTGTTTGTTTATTAATTAATTATTTATTTTTAAAGTTTATTTATTTTGAGAAAGAGAGTGTGAGCATGTGTGGGGAAGGGACAGAGGGAGAGGGAGAGAGAAAGAGAATCCCAAGTAGGTTCTGCTCCATTAGCACAGAGCCCCATGCAGGGCTTAAACTCATGCACCGTGAGTTCATGACCTGAGTTGAAGTCAGGAGCTTAACCAATTGACCCACTCAGGTGCCCGTAACCTTATTTAAAGATTTAATTATATAGGATGAAAGGATACTTCTATGTTTTGGGAAACATACAGTAGGTGTCATGATCTTTTCTTAATCCCTTGAGAATGGATCCATTTTTATGTATAGTGCCTGTCTATTAATCACAGTTTTTCCAATGTTAATGAAAAAATCTACAGGGCATATTTCCTTCTTACAATACTAATACTCAATGACAACTGTATATCTTTGTTTAATAATAAAATCTTAAAGTTTTAAAATTCAGTTCCTTACTGCAAAACACATCACAAAATAAAATATTTCCTATTTCATTAGAAGGATAATACTATCAATTTTAATAAATAGATTTAGAAGGAGAATGAATATAACTGCAAGATCCCTGCATATAAGTGAGCTTCTCTATACTACATGTTTCATTCCTCATGGTCTTGGACCCTAATTACTGCTTACACTAGATTTAAGAAGTGATCATATGTAAGGCTAAAATTTTCTATTTGAATGGTTCAGAACTTCTCTCTTAGAAAAAAACTACTTTGTCACCTTTCTATCCTAATTCACCCCATTTAATTTCAGTAAAGAAAACTCAGAATATCCCTTCCTCTCCCTTTT